>NC_030432.2:3838394-3878394 GCF_001660625.3 Ictalurus punctatus
ATGACTCCGCTGCAAATGACTTGTCTTGTAATTGTGCATTTTCTTCTCATAACTCGTGAATTAATATCACACACTTGCGATTTGTACATCTCTCAGCTGCGAGTTAACGTTTCACGGTTAGAAATGTTTTTTTTTTTTAATGTGCATGCTCGAATTAGACTCGGCGCTGATGCGCTGCGTATGTGGCCGTGTGGAGGGGAAGACTTTTGTAAATGGAATTGAATGAAGTATGGACATGGTATTAACATTGATCATCCATCCTTCCATCCATCCTTCCATCCATCCATCCATCCATCCATCCATCCTTCCATCCATCCATCCATCCATCCATCCTTCCTTCCATCCATCCATCCTTCCATCCATCCTTCCATCCATCCTTCCATCCATCCATCCATCCTTCCATCCATCCATCCATCCTTCCATTCATCCATCCTTCCATTCATCCATCCATCCATCCTTCCATTCATCCATCCATCCATCCTTCCATTCATCCATCCATCCTTCCATTCATCCATCCTTCCATTCATCCATCCATCCTTCCATTCATCCATCCTTCCATTCATCCATCCATCCATCCATCCATCCATCCATCCATCCTTCCATTCATCCATCCTTCCATTCATCCATCCATCCTTCCATTCATCCATCCATCCATCCTTCCATTCATTCATCCATTCATTCATTCATCCATCCATCCTTCCATTCATTCATCCATTCATTCATCCATCAATTCATCCTTCCATTCATCCATCCATCCTTCCATTCATCCATCCTTCCATCCATCCATCCATCCTTCCATTCATCCATCCTTCCATCCATCCATCCATCCATCCATCCTTCCATTCATTCATCCATCAATTCATCCTTCCATTCATCCATCCATCCTTCCATTCATCCATCCTTCCATCCATCCATCCATCCTTCCATTCATCCATCCTTCCTTCCATTCATCCATCCATCCATCCTTCCTTCCATTCATTCATCCATCCATCCATCCATCCATCCTTCCATTCATTCATTCATCCTTCCTTCCATTCATTCATCCATCCATTCATTCATCCATCCATCCTTCCATTCATTCATCCTTCCTTCCATTCATCCATTCATCCATCAATTCATTCTTTCATCCATCCATCCATTCATCCATCCCTCAGTTCTTTCTTCCATTCATCCATCCAATAACAATTTCCATTCCTTTGTGTTTATTTCTCTTTACTCTCTTGTTGGTGCTCTACACAAAGCTATTAATGCTGTACAGTTATGGAAAATGATGATGTTTCCACCAGCCAAACTATTTAGATCTACACAATTCAAGCACAACAAGGTTCTACTCCAGAGAGAGAGAGAGAGAGAGAGAGAGAGAGAGAGAGAGAGAGACAGAGCCAGAGAGAGAGAGAGACAGAGACAGAGAGAGAGAGAGAGAGAGACAGAGCCAAAGAGAGAGAGAGAGAGAGAGAGAGAGACAGAGCCAGAGAGAGAGAGAGAGAGAGACAGAGACAGAGAGAGAGAGAGAGAGAGAGAGAGACAGAGCCAGAGAGAGAGAGAGAGACAGAGACAGAGAGAGAGAGAGAGAGAGAGAGAGCCAGAGAGAGAGAGAGAGAGAGAGACAGAGAGAGAGAGAGAGAGAGACAGAGAGAGAGAGAGAGAGAGAGAGAGAGAGAGAGAGAGACAGAGCCAGAGAGAGAGAGAGAGAGAGAGAGACAGAGACAGAGAGAGAGAGAGACAGAGATAGAGCCAGAGAGAGAGAGAGAGAGAGAGAGACAGAGAGAGAGAGAGAGAGACAGAGAGAGAGAGAGAGAGAGAGAGAGAGAGAGAGACAGAGCCAGAGAGAGAGAGAGAGAGAGAGAGAGAGAGACAGAGAGAGAGAGAGACAGAGATAGAGCCAGAGAGAGAGAGAGAGAGAGAGAGAGAGAGAGAGAGAGAGAGAGAGAACATATGGAATGTTTTATAACCGAACTGGTAGAGGAATGTTCATATAAAGGGAATACCGGCACTTTTGCTCTCTCTCTCTCTCTCTCTCTCTCTCTCTCTCTCTCTCTCTCACACACACACACACACACACACACACATTGTTCTGCTGCGTAGTTCTCCTTCTTGTTCTGCACTGCCTCCATGTGGAGATCTGAAATGTTGCGTTTATCAGCTTGAGCAGCTTGAGGATCAAACCCGTGGTTCAGATCTCTGTTACGTGAACAGCAAGTGGATCATATAACAACACATGGCGTAACACATATTGCTGGAGGACGTGGTGGCGTAGTGGTTAGCAGGACTGCCTCACACCTCTGGGTTTTGGGGGTTCGATTCCTGCCACCGCTCGGTGTGCTCAGAGCCTGTGTGTTCTCGCTGTGCTTCTGGGGTTTCCTCCAGGTACTCCGTTTTCCTCCCACAATACAAAGATTGATTGGCATTTCCAAATTGTCCATAGTGTGTGAATGTGTGTGCGATTGTAGCCAGGGTTGGCACCCCATCCACAGTGTCCTCCACCCTGCTCCAGGTTCCCTGCGACCCCCTGTAGGATGAGCGGTATGGAAAATGGACGGATGGGTGGAGTTTCACTGATTTCACTAACATTAACTGGTTAATTAAGTTAGCCTGATTTCTTCTTCACCGACGGCAGGTTAGACTAGCACCTATTCCAGCAGCTCACCTTAATTGGCTTGGTGTTTGGATGAATGGTGTTTTACATTTTAACCTTCACTCGAGTACATTTTGAAACCGAGTAAGATTCCGACCCATTTATATACACACACGTATATTTGAGTATCACCTGAGAAATAATGCGTAACGTCTTCACACAACCCGGGTGGGTGACTCCTTCATGAACCACGCCATTACATCCTGTAGATCTGAGATTTAAGGGTTTTGAATTAGGAAGTAGACCAAAAACAACAACAACAACAACAACAACAACCGTCTTTCTTATTTACAGAGAGCACACAATATAGACAACACAATGCGCAAAAACATATTTATTTTTATTTATTTATTTCATCATTTGATTTAAAAGACAGAAAACAGTGGTACAGTAATCATACCCACTTTCAACTCTCCAGTTGCCAGAAAAATAAAGACAGCAATACGCTCGGTGCAAGAAAAGACACAACCTGTGACATCACCGTGCGTACGTCAGAGCCCCTCCCACCCGCAGTGCAACGGACGCACTTCCACACGATAGAATAGAATATTTACATGCGTACACACACACTCTCTCACACACACACACACGAGTGTAGAAGTGCTAGATGGTTTGTATAGCCAATCCAACTGTTTCAGTATGATTGTCCAACCCTCACCCCCCCCCCCCCCCCCCCCCCACCATTCATTTTGGGATTTCATTGTTCATTTGCAACACAGTAGATCACGTCTTTGATACGAAACACGTTCTTACTCAAACAACCGTGTGTTTACAGTGTCCGAAATAATGAGTACACATATTTTTCCATGAGGAAGTGGAATTGTATCGTCATTGTGTGTGTGTGTGTGTGTGTGTCCTTATGGTAGGAAGCAAAGTCAGGAATTTTCTGGAGTGCTTATCTTGATTCACTGTTATACTATCTATTATATTTTCCACTTTCTTAATAACATGATTTTGCCTTGATAACTTCAAACAAGAAAAAAAGAAAAGAGAGAGAACGACTGTTTGGAGCTGCTATAACGTAAGTGATGACGGGAACTGACGGGTCTAGCGGACGCTCCACAGCATTCACTGTAACTACAAATGGTTCATTTTCCCCACTAATTGGGATTGGTGACAAATTGCTGTGATACAAGAGGAATACAGCACTTCAGGATGTCCTGTGATGTACACGCACCCCGGAGATGTTTTATTCCTTATTTATTGGGTAAAACTTTCCACTTTTCCGGAATGATTAGGACGTGACCCGACGTACCCCCGGCTCCTAGATATCCTCAGAGGCTTCATAGTGTTCAACGTGAGCAGTGTGTGCGTCTAGGATTCGGTTCAAGTTCTCAAAAGATTAGAGCGTAAAAGTGAACAGGGATAAAAAACGCTGGTACTATGGTACTAACGGTTGATTCGGACACTGCGGTATATTTGGGAATCAGTCCCTAATGACTGAAGACTAGTCCTCGGAGGGAGAATGCTGCTACTGCTTCTCTAATGGATGAGTCATGTCAATATTTGTGAGGGAAAGTTGCTCGTTTTCAGAGTCGTGTTATGCACGTGCTTAAGTTGAGATTGTTCGACATGTTTTCTGCAAATGATGTCTTATACTTTCATTATTCAGCAGCTTATATAATAGCACATGATCCACCACATCATATTATTATTATTATTGTTATTATTATTATATTATTATTAGGGGGCCAAGCACTGTCAATTTCCATCCAATTAGATTTTCCACCATTTTTAACAAAATCCAAGGCTACTCCTCCTACACATTTTGTCCAACCATCACACAATTTGGCGCACATCGTCTTCGGAGTAAGCCTAACGATAGTTATTGAAAGAATTTTGAATATTCCGAACGTTTTTCCCGTAATGGGCCAAGGAATCTGACGAACAGGATGTGTTGGCTGTATCTCAGCAACAACTTTTGTGCACTGACACAAAACTCGGTAGGCACCTTCAGGACGACGACCTGAGGCTATGCAACAGATTTCGTGAGAACGCCAACTACTGGTCAGAAGTTACAAAAAAAAAAACATGCTTAGAATGCTTACATCTTACATCAAGTGGCATTTTTAGTACTCCTCCTCCGAATTGTGTCCAATTCTCACCAAGTTTGGCTCACGTTATCTTGAGACATGTCTAAACAAAAATGATCAAAGGAACTCTGATATTCAAAGCCGTTCTCCCGTAACGGACTGGCAAATGCGTGAAACTACAAATCACGCTTCAATCCCTTATGCAACAACTGTAGCGCATCTGTGAATGTAAAGCTCACCGAGTCTGGGTGCTTGGCCCCCAAAAATGCTGCTTGCAGCTTTAATTATTATTATTACTTAGCATTTTATATATATATTTTTTATATCATGTGCCAATAGTTAATTGTGGGCACAACTTAATGTAACCACAAAATAAAATCGTAACGTTTGCAGCATGTAGAGTATTTTCCCGTGCATTTAATTCACTATTTTGTCAAGTGAAACAAAAAAGTCCGATGTTTTGTTTCTGCGCTGTCCAGCCTGGGTTAGTTTGCATGTCACCCCCCCCCCCACCCACCCCCCATGTATACGGGATAATTTACTCGTATTACTACTTCCACTCCTACATACTGTACAGTATAAGTGTGCTGTGTGCTAGTCCTAGCGCTTCCAGTGTAGGAAGTAGTGAGTGAGGGCACCATTCCGAACATTATAGCACAGCTCAACCTTTGACCTTTAGCCCCTCCCTAAATTTGCCATCACTTTAAGTCACAGTGAACCCAGGTCTTCAAAGGCAACGTGTTTTGCATGGATGTCAGCTCTATAAGCGTAATCATGTGTAGGTGTGTTAAAAAGATGGAGAACAGGGTTAAGTGGGCGTGGCTGGCAGAAAGAGGAGGGGCTTTCAATTTCACCAGCACCATTTGTGAGGGGTGTGGCACTGTCACACCAAGCAGATGTTCGAACTGACATCACTCTGGTATCATGTCTCGCCTCCAGCAGTGCAAACAATAAAATAAAATAAATGTTTAAAAAATAATAATAATAATCACAGAACACAGTGTAGTCATGCTGATCAGCTTTGAGAAATGTGTGAAGGTGCTGCTCTTACATATAAAACCAGGATTGGACCCTCTCTCACTCCTTATTTGACAATCCTTATTTGCTCATTTTTTTAAATTTTTTTTTTGATAGCCAGTAATTAATGCCTAAATGACACAAACACTTCACTGTTGATTCACTATTTTCATCTATCAGTGACAAAAAATATCAAAATATCATTCTACACATCACAAAGGACAAACTCACAGTCACACTATTCACTTCCATTTGATTCGGGAGTCAAATCAGTCCGGTCATGGATGAATCAGACTGAATCGGAATCTTATCGATTCGACATCCAGTCTATCCAGATGTGCTTCACTCAGGCATACAGTGAATATCTTATTGTCCATTAGGCAAGTGGTTCAAAGTCATGATTCCGGTTCGTATCCATAATTCAGGAGAGGCTGAACACGGAAATATGGCTCTTCCGTAGATGCTGTAGTAAACTTGGTTCCGATGTGGTAAACTTGGTACAGATCGCTATATAAGCCTTCCACTTCCTGACTGAGAACATAGTCTATATGTCTAATATATGCCCCAAAGCCCTGGGCATTCATCCTAACACTTTCTATAAAGCCCATATTCATAAATCATCCTTGAAATATCTAGGTTTCCGTGTAAGCATTTTTACAAATGAATAATACTTCATAAAGCGCGAATAATGGCATGACTTGATCACGTGTCATCGTTATATAATGCGATCGATCGCTGAGTGTTTCGAGTAGCGAGTGAATACGCTAAATTAGTCCTCGTTATAGGGTAAGATTCATGAGAAAATTGTAGGTTTACTTATAACGTGATTTTTGCAGCGGGACGTGGCGTAACAGGACGCGAGTGTGTATACTCGGCGCGTCTTATTGAGGCCGATAAACAGGTCAGCGACACCGAAGAAGGAAGAGCCGTAATCAAAACAAACGATGAAGGGCAGAAGAAGTAATGCACGAAAACCGTTGGCAAGACTTCACATAGAGACATAGAGACGGGGGATGAATAGGTCGAAATAATTAAAGGCTGAACACAGAACAGGTGAACACAATAGGGTAAGCAATCGATGAGAGGACCGAGATGGAGAGACGAGCAAACAAAGCAAAGGCATACGGGAACTAGGAACGATATCAAGGGGTGCTTCATAGAACACGGGCTTCACAGAAAGTGTTTCTTTTCCTTAAAAACAATGGAATTTGTTGTAGTATTGCCTGATATAACTTAAAGGGATGAGATGGTCCCTGTGAGCATGAAGTTAGCATGCGCACAGGCTTTTACATCCTTCTACCTACCGTCTATTCTTAGCCATTTTTACCGGTTCTTTTATCCGTACTTCCTTAATGGTCACAGCACTTGTAAGTATGTTTTTGACCGAGTCGGTGTAGTCCTTATGGGCGGAAAACTCAAGAAAAGAGTTGAACAGCACCAGAGATATCAGGCTTTAACGTGTTGGAGTTTGATTCCGAAGAGAGATCAGCACCTCAAGTACACACAACGAGACCTCGACAACAATCTTCCATCGCAACGGTTCGTCACAACACCCGAGCTTTAAGATGTCCAAAATAGATTCCTTTTCTTAAAATAGTGCTTTTGTTAAATCCCTATATGAAAAAAAATTATTATCCTCTGACTTTCCTATAACGCACGTATATATAAAAATCGTCACATATTCAATTCATTTCTAACATAGTTCTTTTATATATATATATATATATATATATATATATATATATATATACACCCCATATATATTATACGCTATAGATTAATTTTTTTTCTTCAACACCGATAAGCGTTGACGCAACTTAAAAACATTAGAAAAAAAGAAAAAAGGAGGAAGGAAAAGAATAGGAACAGAAGAAAATTCCATCTGTGAGGGGATGCATATCATATCATCGCATGGCTAAATTGTTACACTCGACTTTCTCATTTAGAAAACCTCCAAGCGTCGTTTCTCATCGTTTCCCTTTGTTTCGATATAAAAATATGAAATACAAACAGAGATAAGAAACCAAGGACACTTAAATCTGAACCCCCACCTCAGATTTAAGCTGATTTGCTACAGAATTTCAATTAAATTCCCTTTGCTTCCTATTGGCTAAACCAGCCACCGTTCGGCCACACCCCCTCGTCATCCGGTGTCCCGGTGTCTACAGACTGGAGGCCTGAACGCTGATTATTCCTCACTACCGCTTTACCTCAATCACTTCCTGGTGTTAGATAGCTGTGTCCCAGAAGACTGTGGTTTGGGCAGAGTAGGGTGGAGGGCCGTATTTTTTGCCCCCGTTGGTCTTTTTCCAGCTGGGGAGGATGGGCATGCTGTCTTGTTTGCACAGGGCCTTGTCTGGCTTCTGCCGCGCCTTGATCTCCTTGCAAAGATGCCGTTTCTTCTCGATCATCTCCATCATGGTGTTGTCCCCGCATGCCCACGGCACTGGGGGCATCTGGGGGTAAGAGAATGTTGGTGCCATCTTTACCCTTATGCTTTTTTTTTATTTTATTTTTATTTAAAAATGACTATATGAAGATACCACTAGTTTCAGTCTGCACATTTGAGTGATGTCACATGGTAGAGAATTCGCTATTACCTCCGTAGCTATAGATATATACGTTACATATAAAAAATACAGCGATAAAACTGACATCGTTGGCCACGCCCCACTAGCCAGTCGTCGATTGTTTAACTATAACAACACAACGACGAGTGTTTCCTTCCTTACTGACGACATCGAGCCGGACGGGTTACGTCCATGAGGCAATGTATTTGCAAGTAAAACCTTTGCAAAAATGTTCTCACATGGTTAGTTTTAACATTACTGAACAGAAATGTCCGTACGTAGCAAGTTCGCATGTCTGGCAAATCCAACCAACGTGGTGTAATATCACTGAGAGACCATCACCGATCTCCGTCGTTCCTCGGACATACGTCATACGGCTCGGTCTAGCGGGTCTTTCCGATTTGACCACTTCCTGTACGGCTGTAGTAGCATGCACGTAGGCCTAGGTTATAGATTTAATGATGCGCTGCAGCAGCCAGTATTTACTGTATATTTGAGAATGATGAATGAATGAATGAATGAATTATTTACTGAAAGCTGCTTCCATGAGAGTTTACTTATGGCTTTATCACAATATATATTAAACTTTTGAAAATTATTATGCGTATTACAGACCCGTGTACGTTAAGCGGTAGTAGTATTTATAGCATTAACTCACACACACACACACTACAAATCTAAACACGGCAGTATAGCTGAGGTACACACACACACACGCACACACACTCATGCACACTAAGACCCTGTGTACAGTACATGCACAATTAAAGGTACTAGCGAATGCAAACACACTTACACGGAAACACACACACACGGCAATATTCATTGAAACATACACAGTTGTGCTTTTGAGTGAGGAAGCAGCAGACACACACACAGAAAACACAGGACAAACAGGAACAAGAGTGTAAACCACTGACATGATTTTATTTTGTTGTTTGATTAGTTTAATGGGGATTAGATTTGTCCGGAGTTCTCGCTGGTTAATTTCTTCAAAGTTTAGTTTCTAGTCACAGGTACATATGTCCAGGGGATTTGGAGTCTAGTGAATTATATATATATATATATATATATATATATATATATATATATATATATATATATATATATATATATATATATATATATATATATATATATATAAACGAGGGTTTTCTGAGGACTTCAGTATATACAGCAATGTGAGGACTGGAAACTGATTTGTGTGTGTGTGTGTGTGTGTGTGTGAGAGAGAGATCATCAAACTATCAGACTCCTCTATCCTGGTGAATATACAGTAGCACATGATCTCGGCGCTGATATAATACACATTAAAAAATAGAAAGGAAAAAAAAAACCCCATACAGGCGAACATACAGTATGCGGTGCATTTATGACCCATGACCTTGACATCAAGACAGCGTTTGTATATACACACATCAAACAATCCGGAATATAGAAACGAGCGTAAAAGAAGATCGCTGTGAATCGTTTCATTGAGAAACGATACGGACAACGGCGTTTACCGATCCCAAAACCAGTCTGTGGTTTGAATAAACGTCTGGGTCGATTAAAAAACGCCAGACAAGACCTTATTCGGATTCTCTGCGAAATATCCGAAAATGTCGCATAACACAGATTTCTACTGCAAAGGACGAGAGGGTAGGGTACGGCCGTACGTCTTCTACACGTCCGCTTCGCTCGATAGTCCCGAGGTGGATGAGATTCGCTGTATCTGCTTTAAATCTGCTGTTTGATGTTTGTATATAAGTGTATTTAAGACATATACATATAGCTTATCAGAACCTGGGTCCAGAGCAGAGCTGTCCGTATTCGAACAACCAAAATACTTCATTTCGTCTGCTTCCTCCCGTTCAGAGCTATAGACCCTCGTTAGCTATTATACGTCTTTTTTTTTTGTTGTTGTTCTGATGAAATGACTGGTTTTCTTTTAAAGTTTAAAAGCAAAGCGAATGTTAAATTAAAGCTAGAGATTTGGTTAAAAATGGGGGGGGGGGGGGGGGAACAAAACATGATTATTTAGTTTTAAAAACAAAACAACAAATTATAGTATTATGTTCCTAATTCGAAGATGTTTATATAGTAACTGCCAGGCGGGGGTCAGAACACGTGGGGAATCGGAACACATGCAGCTCGGATATATGAAACGTTACCACGTGCCAAGTTTACACACAAAACAAGTCTGATTACACAGTCAGTACGTTTACGCGGACAACAGTAATCCGATATGAACCCGATTAAGACGATACTCTGATTAAGAAACTAGCACGTAAACAGCGATTATCGATGACCTTAATCCGATTAAAGTCGTACTCGAAGTAAACACGAATGGAATTAAGACGTGTGGAGTAATTCCTGGTTTAGTCGCATTATCGACGTGTATTACAGACATGTACACACCTTAATCACACTATTAACGTCGTGTGGAAGTTTTCACCGCATTGTGCGACAGGACACGTACTCACACGGCAGCGCTCAACCGTTTGGTGGCAAATAAGAGAGCACGACTGCGTCCCAAACCGCGTACTTACCTACTATATAGTAGGAGAAATACATGCATCTCTATATACACTATAGTAGGTAAGTATGCGGTTTGGGACGCAGCCCACGGCTTCAAGCAGTCGTCTATTTGCACGCACAGCATGACAAATAATTAACTGCACTTGAAGCGTTCGTAAAAATTTTAAATAAAAACACCTAAAACTGTATACGGCTCCATAACGGAGACGAACTGTATCTCAATACGTGAAATTCTGGAGGGACGTCGGACGGTGTGGCGCGGTGATGTAATGACGTGTGCTGTTAATCGATCTATGTTCTATAACATGTAAAACCGCAACATGAAAGGAGTATTCTAAAAGCGACTCATGTAAACACCTTAATCACAATATTGTCTTATTCAGAATAAGGTCTATAATTAGATTACTGCTGTCCGTGTAAACGTAGTTAGTGACTGGCAGGAGCTGTAGCCAATCAAAAGAGAGAGAGAGTGAGCGCGTGAGGAGATGTATTTTTTTGTAGTTAATTAAGACGACCTACGCCGCCATCTTGCTCCCTCCAAAGCGACTTGAACACACCTGACGTCATAATTACGACTTCCCAACTCATAAATGCGAACTTCCTAGGAGGACTGGAACGCACAGTTTGTGTCATCACCTCATTGAGAAGTTGCTGAGCTTAGACTAGAGGACTCAGGATAGCTGGGTAGTGACAGGAAGTGTTGGGAATTTCTAAGCTAGCGTGCTAATGATTCAGTAAGTCACCTTGGGCCAAACCGTTTTCACAGTCTGGAGAACTGAATACATAAACATAAACATAAACAGATTTGACAACTAAATAACTTGGAAACAAATGAAGTAAAGAGAGCAGGCGAAAATAAAAAATAAAAAGTTTATGAGCAGATTATTTTTGATGTGTTGCGCGGGAGACGTTTTGCTTGTTCATCTGGCGCTCAGTAGCTGTGATGTCATCATGCTGAACTTTATGGACTATAAAGTTATTTTATTCTTCTGGAATACTGAACAGAGCGGAGGAGTGCAGCCCTGATCTGGACCAAATGGGAAAATACATACACGTGGTGGACACACACACACACACACACACACACACACACACACACACACACACCATTAACAGAGACAGCTTTGACGAGGATGGAACGGACACACAAGTGTTCATAAGCTCAAAAGGAAACAGACACACACAGAAGACATGGACTAACAGGCTGACGGACAGACACGGAGACAGGACAGAGCACCACACGCATGCGCCGTCTCGCTCACGACGAACAGTGCGAGTGAGGTACCTGGCATGGGCTCCCGCTCTGATTGGCTGAGGACTCGGGGGCGTGTCTCTGGGGCGTTCCTACCGGAGACGACACTCCCGACGTAGAGGCGGAACGGCCGAGCTTACAGGCAGCTTTCGGTTCTGAGGAGGCAAAGAGAAAACGGGGCCAAGATTTTAAAGTTGGCGCAGTATCGCCGCCTTCTGGACAAACTGTGATGTCATGGCAACGGCATTCAGTCAGATTCTACATAACTATGTTACAGCCAACGCGCTGTTTGTCTTGAGTCACCTGAGCTTCCACTCCCCAGCATGGTGGTGGGACTGATGGAGGAGCGGCCTAGACGAGTGGGCGTGGCACATTGTCCTGAGGGCGTGTCCCAATCCTGCACTTTTGGGGAGGAGCTACGAAGAGCTCGTTCTTTACTGTCAATGCTGTGGCTCCTGGTCTTCCCTTCAACTTCACACACACACACGCACACGCACACACACACACACACACACACATTAGTGTAGTGTGAACAGATGTTTAAGTCAAAATGTATTAAAAGCCAGTGTGTGTGTGTGTGTGTGTGTGTGTGTGTGTGTGTGTGTGTGTGTGTGTGTGTGAGAGAGAGAGAGAGAGAGAGAGAGAGAGAGAGAGATTAATTATATGTGACTTTGCCTTGGGCTCCTTGGCATTTTCACTGGCAATTATCTTATCTTGCTCGGCTCTCTCTCTCTCTCTCTCTCTCTCTCTCTCTCTCTCTCTCTCTCTCACTCACTCACACACACACAGAATTTTGCTGATCAGAGTTAAGTAGAGTCAAGAGCATGAACATGAAAGTCAGATAGAGAAAGTGAGAGCAAGAGAGACAGAACAGGGTGAGAGAGAGAAGGAGAGAGAAAAGAAAGACAGAAAAGAGAGAGAGAGAGAGAGTCAGACAACAGTGGGAGAGAGGCATGAGAGAGAGAGAGAGAGAGAGAGAGAGAGAGAGAGAGAGAGAGAGAGAGAGAGAGAGTGAGTGAGTCAGACAACAGTGGGAGAGAGACAGAAAGATAGAGAGGACAAAGAAATGCAGGCAGAGAACAGTGAGAGAGGAAAAGAAAGAAAGAGATGAAGAAATGGACAGCAAAACTTTCCAGATATGAAGAAGGTATGACGTCCTGGTCATTTTACCATGTTTTACTCTTGGACGTTTGCTTTAGTTGCTAACGTTTAGAACATGAAGAGAGAGAGAGAGAGAGAGAGAGAGAGAGAGAGAGAGAGAGAGAGAGAGAGAGAGAGGTGGATATGAAGAAGGTATAACCTCTTTAGAAAAGCCATGTTTTATTCTTAGAAGTTCTCTTTACTCCATATTCGGTGCAAAAGTGATTATTGCTGTTACAGCAAAAAATTGTCAAAAATTTGAGAGTTATTATTATTATTATTATTATTATTATTATTATTATTATTATTATTATTATTCGGTCACTACACTACACGTGCACTTACAGCAAAATGACCACATGGTGTCACTGTATAGCCTCTCTGTCTGTGTGTGTGTGTGTGTGTGTGTGTGTGTGTGTGTGTGTGTGTGTGTGTGCAAGCTGATTTACTAACAGGATCTACAGGGGATTGCATTTTATTATTTAAATGAGCAAAATCATGCGGAAGTGTTGTGCAGCTTTGGGTTTGCTTTAATGAATATGCAAATCAGAGGAGTTTCTTTCTAAAAGCACAAAACCTTGATATTTATGCAAATAAACTGATTACACGCCCACAACGTGATTTGTTTTAGTCACCTCAGGTGACAAACACACATCCAGTTGTCTCCACCTCCTGCACTTGACTCCTCCCAGGTAGGACTTGCCTGGAATGCTGGGACAGTGTGAATTTTAGCAATACCTATATACAATTACAGTATTATTATTACCTTTAAATATATTATCTGAAAATATTTGCTTATAATCTGTCTCAGGTTAGCTAAAATGTTCCCTACAGATTATTATGGATTAGCAGTAAAAGACAGAGAGCTAAACTAACACGTTCAGATCTTGGCGTCCTGTCAGTGGTTGAATGATGCTATGCGCTGGTCTAACCTGCACTGACCGGACACATATACACATCTCAGAAGAGACTATGAGGATTCATACCTGAGAAAGGTTTCTTGATGATTATAACCTTGTAGTACGTACGTTCATTACGTCACGGACATCGTGGCACTAAACGCCGAGGTCCTTCCGAGCTAATTTCCGTAAACTCGTTCGTGAATGGAACGATGCTAGCTAGCTAAACGTGCCCGTTCTAAACGCCTCAGTAAGAACGTGAATCCATCTAGCATTAGGTTTGTTCAAGCAATATAAATGAAGGATGTTAGTGATACTGATACAATAGTTAGCAACTTAGCTGAGATGAAATGGACGCTGCAAAGATGGAACGATTATCCCTCCTGTTCGCCTGTAATCACGACTGTCTTCTGTTGCGTCTATGAACACTTTTCCGACTCGGACACCCAACAGAACCGGACGTTTTAGAGAACAATCTTAAAAACGTACGCTTAAAAATCACTTTAACCTTTCACTGTATTTTAGCAACCAGTAAGACAGTATTACTAAACTAACTAGCTACCTGATTTAGTTAGCATACTGTACAAGAATGTTAGCTGCTATAATAGTAGCCCTAAACCAGCAGTGTGTGACATTACTGAATATTTACACACACAGCAATACAGATTAATATATCATATCTGCAGTAAAAACCTTTGCTAACAGCATTGGTTGTCGAGGTGGAAGGCTAGAAACCCGGTGTGCATGCACGTTAACATCCTGTGCTGCACGATGCATTTGAAGCATCTTTAGTAACTGCCTGGTCAGGGTCATGACGGTTTAATTTTGGCTACTAGTTTGTTTATGTTTGAACTGGAGTGATGTAGCTACGTTGAAGAACTGGAGTGATGTAGCTAAGTTGAGGAACTGGAGTGATGTAGCTACGTTGAGGAACTGGAGTGATGTAGCTACGTTGAGGAACTGGAGTGATGTAGCTACGTTGAAGAACTGGAGTGATGTAGCTACGTTGAAGAACTGGAGTGATGTAGCTAAGTTGAAGAACTGGAGTGATGTAGCTACGTTGAGGAACTGGAGTGATGTAGCTACGTTGAGGAACTGGAGTGATGTAGCTACGTTGAGGAACTGGAGTGATGTAGCTACGTTGAGGAACTGGAGTGATGTAGCTACGTTGAGGAACTGGAGTGATGTAGCTACGTTGAGGAACTGGAGTGATGTAGCTAGGTTGAGGAACTGGAGTGATGTAGCTAGGTTGAGGAACTGGAGTGATGTAGCTACGTTGAGGAACTGGAGTGATGTAGCTACGTTGAGGAACTGGAGTGATGTAGCTACGTTGAGGAACTGGAGTGATGTAGCTACGTTGAGGAACTGGAGTGATGTAGCTAGGTTGAGGAACTGGAGTGATGTAGCTACGTTGAGGAACTGGAGTGATGTAGCTAGGTTGAGGAACTGGAGTGATGTAGCTACGTTGAGGAACTGGAGTGATGTAGCTACGTTGAGGAACTGGAGTGATGTAGCTACGTTGAGGAACTGGAGTGATGTAGCTACGTTGAGGAACTGGAGTGATGTAGCTAGGTTGAGGAACTGGAGTGATGTAGCTACGTTGAGGAACTGGAGTGATGTAGCTACGTTGAGGAACTGGAGTGATGTAGCTACGTTGAGGAACTGGAGTGATGTAGCTAGGTTGAGGAACTGGAGTGATGTAGCTACGTTGAGGAACTGGAGTGATGTAGCTACGTTGAGGAACTGGAGTGATGTAGCTACGTTGAGGAACTGGAGTGATGTAGCTACGTTGAGGAACTGGAGTGATGTAGCTACGTTGAGGAACTGGAGTGATGTAGCTAGGTTGAGGAACTGGAGTGATGTAGCTAGGTTGAGGAACTGGAGTGATGTAGCTAGGTTGAGGAACTGGAGTGATGTAGCTACGTTGAGGAACTGGAGTGATGTAGCTACGTTGAGGAACTGGAGTGATGTAGCTACGTTGAGGAACTGGAGTGATGTAGCTACGTTGAGGAACTGGAGTGATGTAGCTACGTTGAGGAACTGGAGTGATGTAGCTACGTTGAGGAACTGGAGAGGCTCCACGTTTGCGTTTATAATCGAAAAACATTCTGGCATCCAGACTGTTTTGAAATTTCAATTATCAAAGAGATGTAATTAACGCAACCATTAGTGACTCCTGAATCACCCGATCAAATCAGATGTGTCGAATCGGATATAATTCAACTGAGTGAGGCGAACAAAACGTCTCCGTTGAATGCGAAGCCGTGATGCATTAGGCTAATTGAACCTAAGTCGGTACTAATGGGAATAAGCAGGTTAGGAGGTTACCGACTGTGTATGAAAGCCTTTTAGGAAAGTAGAGCCCCCTTTACAAAGCGAGAACTTTTTTTTCCGCCTGTTTTGGAGGTGCCTGTGTTCATCACTGGCATTTTTTGTGTGATGTCACACGTCACATTAGCGGTTAATGGCTAATATAAACAGCAGACACTCAGGGCTTTAAGAATTTGGAGTTTTTCATGAGTTTTTCTGTTATTATTTTTTTTAAATATGATAATTTTATCATTCACAGTGTCAAGATACTCTACACACAGAAACCCAACAGTGTTCTAACTATTCTTAAAACAGACTCGTGGTGGTAAAATAATTCATTAGTTTATACCGATTCAACCACACAAAGAACCGTCGATATTACCGAAAGGATCAGCTTCAGGGTTATTTCATGACTTGAGTGATTATGAATTAGATAAAAGAACTGCATCCGAGTCTGATATCCAAATCTCGATGACTTGCTGAAATATGAAGTTAAACTGCATGAGCAGTCTACGTGGTCAGTGGGTTTATATTTAATGTGTCCCCTCTGTCCCCCTCCCCTGTCTCCGTCTCTCACTGGGGACCTATTAGTGATCACATTCATCATGTCCTTCATTCACTCCGAACGCATTAAGGAAATTGCTTTACTGACAGATGAAAGCTTTTCAATTATTTCAGCTGCCCAGAGTCTCTGCTCTGTGTGTGTGTGTGTGTGTGTGTGTGTGTGGGTGTGTTCATAACTTCAGTATGTATAGTGCTATTGTGTTTGTGTTTAGCACGGACCAAAACGGAGGCACTTTAATGCTTAAAGTGGCTTACGCAAAAGTATTATCGATATATTATTGATAATGTTCTTATTTTTATTAGTAAGAGTGAAATCAAAGCACGGAACGTTCTAATACACTTGTTTACCTGGCCAAACGGGTAGCCTAATCATTATAAATGAAGAATTAATGGGAGCTACAAATAATAAAACACATTCAGCTGCCAGATAATATCACTGTTCTCAGAACTAAGACGTGCTGTGGAATTGCGGGACGTACCCTCCGTGAGAATCGACAAAAGGGTATGTCAGATAACCGCTACACATCCCAAGATCCCAAATTATTTCAAATAAATAACTAGCACTAAAACCAATTGCGATTTACAAAGAAATACAGTGTGAATTACGTCGCGTGCGAAGTAAGGAGAGGAATATAATAATCTAATATAAAGCTAAATTTCCCCCGATAGTATTAAGACACCATTTTAAGCTCATGAGGAGTAATTGTGATAAGCTTTCTCCTTATTAAGACTGAGTAAATTGTACAAATGCGACTTAAAATGACAGAAACAGGCTTCCAAAAATTTAATACCTGCCCTTTGGTTGTATGTATATATATATATATATATATATATATATATATATATATATATATATATATATGTATATATCTGTGGCAGCTTGCCCAGCTGCCCACAGCACTGACAGGATTAGATACACAGAATAAAGTGACTGCGTACACACACACACACACACACACACACACGCTCATTAGCATGACTGAGAGAGAAAGAGGCAGCAGAGGTGCAGTGGGACATGAACTTTGGTCCTTCAGTCTGCCTGGGTCAGTAGTCAGAGAAAGATTAACAGTGACAGTTCTACTAACGCTGAACTGACTAAATATCAGGGGCAGGTGGTAGGTGGTGTAAATGAGCTAGCATGGCATCCACGTCAGATTATTTGCTTTTTGGGGAACCAAGCACGACAGCACCATCGTTGACACCTTATGTGATATAATGATATAATGCATTGCCTAACCCTAACAGCTTCATTTGTCAAGCTCTTGATAGATTATAGTTTTTAGCCTCCCATCTAATATCACCACCAGCCATCATGTCTAATTGCATAATGTATTCACTGTCATAGCCAAGAACCAGTCCATAACCCTGCTGCAATACAATCCAGAAGTAATATACTATACTATACTAAAGCATAGAAACACTAGGATGATAGATAGCAGATTGTTAGAATTATTGAAGTAGTGTTTTTACATCTAGAGTACATTAGATGGATCATGATCGCTATCTGCTGCTACTGTCAGTGACATCATCAGTGGTGGTCATATACGCCCATGTCATCACGATGTTATGAGATATCGAACTGCTTATGGTTCCCTTACATGTACTATAATAATGGTTATCAGTCCTGTTGTAGTTCAGATGGATGTAAAAACCTTGACACTGAAGCTGAGGTTGTAATCTTTAACATCATAGTCATTGCACAAATTGTGATTGAAAAGCAGGTATAGGTTTAGGTTAGGAGTAGTGTGGGGGTAGGGTGGTTTAGACTTAGAGCTGGGGTTTAAGGTTAAGGTTGGAGTTAGAATATGTTGTAAGGTTGCGGTTTTGGGTTAACTGGGGTTGGGTTAAGGGTTAGGGTTGGGGTTCAGGGTTAAGGATGGGAGTTAGCCTTGGGGTTGAAGTTAAGGGTTGGGGTTTAAGATTAAGGTTGGGGGTTAGCAATGGGGTTGGGGTTAAGAGTTAGGGTTGGGAGTTATTGTTGAGGTTGAAGTTAAGAGTTAGGGTTGAGGTTTAGGGTTAAGGTTGGGAGTTAGCATTGGGGTTGAAGTTAAGAGTTAGGGTTGGGGTTTAGGGTTAAGGTTGGGGTTGGGAGTTAGCATTGGGGTTGAAGTTAAGAGTTAGGGTTGGGAGTTATTGTTGGGGTTATGGTTAAGAGTTAGGGTTGGGGTTTAGGATTAAGGTTGGGAGTTAGCATTGGGGTTGAAGTTAAGAGTTAGGGTTGGGGTTTAGGGTTAAGGTTGGGGTTGGGAGTTAGCATTGGGGTTGAAGTTAAGAGTTAGGGTTGGGGTTTAGGGTTAAGGTTGGGGTTGGGAGTTAGCATTTGGGTTGAAGTTAAGAGTTAGGGTTGGGAGTTATTGTAGGGGTTGAAGTTAAGAGTTAGGGTTGAGGTTTAGGGTTAAGGTTGGGGTTGGGAGTTAGCATTGGGGTTGAAGTTAAGAGTTATGGTTGGGGGTTAGGGTTAAGGTTGGGGTTGGGAGTTAGCATTGGGGTTGAAGTTAAGAGTTAGGGTTGGGGTTTAGGGTTAAGGTTGGGGTTGGGAGTTAGCATTGGGGTTGAAGTTAAGAGTTAGGGTTGGGGTTTAGGGTTAAGGTTGGGGTTGGGAGTTAGCATTGGGGTTGAAGTTAAGAGTTAGGGTTGGGAGTTATTGTAGGGGTTGAAGTTAAGAGTTAGGGTTGAGGTTTAGGGTTAAGGTTGGGGTTGGGAGTTAGCATTGGGGTTGAAGTTAAGAGTTATGGTTGGGGGTTAGGGTTAAGGTTGGGGTTGGGAGTTAGCATTGGGGTTGAAGTTAAGAGTTAGGGTTGGGGTTTAGGGTTAAGGTTGGGGTTGGGAGTTAGCATTGGGGTTGAAGTTAAGAGTTAGGGTTGGGAGTTATTGTTGGGGTTGAAGTTAAGAGTTAGGGTTGAGGTTTAGGGTTAAGGTTGGGGTTGGGAGTTAGCATTGGGGTTGAAGTTAAGAGTTAGGGTTGGGGTTTAGGGTTAAGGTTGGGGTTGGGAGTTAGCATTGGGGTTGAAGTTAAGAGTTAGGGTTGGGGTTTAGGGTTAAGGTTGGGGTTGGGAGTTAGCATTTGGGTTGAAGTTAAGAGTTAGGGTTGGGAGTTATTGTAGGGGTTGAAGTTAAGAGTTAGGGTTGAGGTTTAGGGTTAAGGTTGGGGTTGGGAGTTAGCATTGGGGTTGAAGTTAAGAGTTATGGTTGGGGGTTAGGGTTAAGGTTGGGGTTGGGAGTTAGCATTGGGGTTGAAGTTAAGAGTTAGGGTTGGGGTTTAGGGTTAAGGTTGGGGTTGGGAGTTAGCATTGGGGTTGAAGTTAAGAGTTAGGGTTGGGGTTTAGGGTTAAGGTTGGGGTTGGGAGTTAGCATTGGGGTTGAAGTTAAGAGTTAGGGTTGGGGTTTAGGGTTAAGGTTGGGGTTGGGAGTTAGCATTGGGGTTGAAGTTAAGAGTTAGGGTTGGGAGTTATTGTAGGGGTTGAAGTTAAGAGTTAGGGTTGAGGTTTAGGGTTAAGGTTGGGGTTGGGAGTTAGCATTGGGGTTGAAGTTAAGAGTTAGGGTTGGGGTTTAGGGTTAAGGTTGGGGTTGGGAGTTAGCATTGGGGTTGAAGTTAAGAGTTAGGGTTGGGGTTTAGGGTTAAGGTTGGGGTTGGGAGTTAGCATTTGGGTTGAAGTTAAGAGTTAGGCTTGGGAGTTATTGTTGGGGTTGAAGTTAAGAGTTAGGGTTGAGGTTTAGGGTTAAGGTTGGGAGTTAGCATTGGGGTTGGGGTTAAGAGTTAGGGTTGGGGTTTAGGGTTAAGGTTGGGGTTGGGAGTTAGCATTTGGGTTGAAGTTAAGAGTTAGGCTTGGGAGTTATTGTTGGGGTTGAAGTTAAGAGTTAGGGTTGAGGTTTAGGGTTAAGGTTGGGAGTTAGCATTGGGGTTGGGGTTAAGAGTTAGGGTTGGGGTTTAGGGTTAAGGTTGGGGTTGGGAGTTAGCATTGGGGTTGAAGTTAAGAGTTAGGGTTGGGGTTTAGGGTTAAGGTTGGGGTTGGGAATTAGCATTGGGGTTGAAGTTAAGAGTTAGGGTTGGGGTTTAGGGTTAAGGTTGGGGTTGGGAGTTAGCATTTGGGTTGAAGTTAAGAGTTAGGCTTGGGAGTTATTGTTGGGGTTGAAGTTAAGAGTTAGGGTTGAGGTTTAGGGTTAAGGTTGGGAGTTAGCATCGGGGTTGGGGTTAAGAGTTAGGGTTGGGGTTTAGGGTTAAGGTTGGGGTTGGGAGTTAGCATTGGGGTTGAAGTTAAGAGTTAGGGTTGGGAGTTATTGTTAGTGTTGGGGTTAAGAGTTAGGGTTGGGGTTTAGGATTAAGGTTGGGAGTTAGCATTGGGGTTGAAGTTAAGAGTTAGGGTTGGGGTTTAGTGTTAAGGTTGGGGTTGGGAGTTAGCATTGGGGTTGAAGTTAAGGGTTGGGGTTTAAGATTAAGTTTGGCGGTTAGCATTGGGGTTGGGGTTAAGAGTTAGGGTTGGGGTTTAGGGTTAAGGTTGGTGGTTAGGGTTGGGGATTAAGTTTAGAGTTAAGGTTGGGATGTAGGGTTAAGGTTGGGGTTTGGAGTTAGTGTGCATTCAAATCAATCAGATAATTTAAGCTTTTACGCAACAGACCATTATTCTTTTTAAAAATAAAACAAGTCTAACTTACTCTCACTGAACTCCTTGGTCTTGCACCCTCCGGAGCCTTTCCTCAGCATGTTCTTGCTAGATGAAAACAAGTTGCTGAATTCGTCCAGTGGACTGGTTGGTGTTCGACATCCACGGCCTCCTGACCCTGAACTAGACCCCCCTGATCCCCCTGATGCAGTGGAAACATTTTGCATTGATCCACCATAGATGCTGGAGGAGTTTGAAAGACGTCCGCTCTCATGAGAGCCGTGCGACACTCCGGAGGCACTGCGGGGAATCGTGCCAGTCAGCAGAGCGTCGTATGGTGGTGGACGTTTGAGGGTGAGGGGGGTCAAAGAGCGGCCCATGCTGATAGGGGATGGGCATGCAGAGTGGCTGCGAGGATAACCATGAGCCGCTGACGAACCACCACTTTTGTATAGAGCTGATGGTAGCGGTGGAGCCGAGGAACGTCCAGACACTGTTATTGTATGCGTAGATGAAGAATCTTTACTGTCTAATGACTTCTTATGGTGATGATGATGATGGTGATGATGATGATGGTGATGGTGTTGTTGCCCCAAAGACTGCTGTGCTGGCAAGGGTTGACCAGAATCAGCAGTTGTTGGGGAAGAACCAGGTTTGCCATACCCAACGTTCTCTATCATAGGAAGTTTGGTGACATCCAGCGGAGTAAGGGGAGATTCATCAGAATTTGGGGAGCATTGAGCGGGTGCAGGGGGGAACACTAACAGGGGAGGCCTGTGAGTCAGTAAGTTAGGAAAGGGGGCAGGTATGTCACAAAGTGAGCCACGAGGGACTGATGATCGCGTTAAGTCCATATCTGAAACCGCAGGAGCTAGGCTTGGGTCCCAGCGTGCCTGGACATGCTCAGTTGATAGGGCAGCTTCTTCATAGGTGGGGTATTTCATCTCCTCATACACGCTCTCTCCCTGATCGTCCTCTTCATCAGCATTACCCCCGGTAAAGTGGCTAAAGTCACGTAGGATATTTCCCACCATCTCTATGTAGACTGGCTCCGCTTCCTCATCAGTGTCCAAGGCGGGGCTTTGATTCTGGGACATTGACTTCTTCTTCTGTCGCCGAGGCAAAGACGCGGACTTGAATTTGATGCCATGGTTTTGGATGTAGGACTCATCGAAGGAGGTGCTGAGCTGAGTGTTGGGGTTGCGCTTAGGTTTGGGCGGAGGCATGCGACGATATTCCTCACTGCATGGACGACTCTTGGACGCTGCGGAAAATAAAGCTGCAGTATCAGTAATAGTACACGTCACGTCAGTGAGCAGCATAAGGAGTTTTCTACATCCTAAATTCTTTATAGATCATTTCTATGTCTGAAAATAATCGATGAAGCAAAGTGACTGTTATCACCCTGAAGTTCCTATTCTACTACAGCAATATGTCAACACTCCCCATTTTTTATTTGTTAAAGAAAGACACATAAGAACATAATTCATAGCATCATTTTTATAGTTACATTCTCTCTTTTTCACGTTACAGAGAAACCACAAAAGCACAAAGTTACAGCCTTGTACAGATTAAAGATACCTCTGACTGGAACAAAACACTTACACTGGAGACTCCTTCCAAAAAACACTTAGTAAATCTGTTGTTGTTAGTATAGAAACAATAATTTACTAGAATTCACTAGCACTGTGTTGTAATAGGTATGTATTAAAAACATTTTATTCTTAAAAGAATGAAAGAATTCTGTTCGAGGGGGTGGATTAGTGGTTAGCACATTTGCTTCACACCTCATGGGTTGGGGGTTCAAATGCCACCTCCTCCCTGTGTGTGTGGCATTTGCATGTTCTCCACGTGTTTCTGGGGGTCTCTCCGGGTACTCCAGTTTCCTCCCCCAGTCCAAAGACGTGTGTTGTAGGCTGATTAGCATTTCGAAATTATCCATAGTGTGTGAATGAGTGTGTGTTTTTTGCCCTGTGATGGGTTGGCATACCATCCATGGTATCCCCTGCTTCATGCACAGAGCCCCCGGGATGAGCTCCAGGCTCCTCATGACCTTGTGTAGGATAAGTGGTATGGAAAACGGATGGATGGAATTCCGTTGGATGTTAGCATTGTGATGAGCGATCGGCTTTTATCAGCTGTGTTGCTTTTATTTTCTGTTCCACGTTACACAGCGTTTGGGTTCATTAGTGTCATTGAGCACATAATAGTGTTTGAAGCTTCATGCGTTTGATCTTTCCGACTTTTTTTATTCGCCCGAGTACAGTAGCGTTGTCGTGTTTATGCTTGTGAATTGAACAGAATGGAATTGAACATCCTGCTTGTGGTTGTATTCGTTATCACGTTAACTGAAAAAACGAATTGTGTTACGCTTTATGCGAAGTGAAAGGGTTATCGTGTGTATTGGGGGTGGTGGGTGAGGTGGTGGTTGAGTTGGGGGGGGGGGGCGACCATGACAACAGAATACCTACAGCAAAAACAGAGTCATTTGAGACAGAATATGAATAGAGTGTAGAAAGTAGGTCATTTGTCAATGAATTCGGCTCTGATTTTATCAGCTGGCAGACATGTACGTAAGCTCTCTCTCTCTCTCTCTCTGCTCATCTCCCCACACACATCCCCCAGTCAAGGGCACCCTGACTAACCTCTCTTTTTAGGGACTGCCAATGCAGTGTATGTGTGTTATGTAATCACATGGGCTGCAGGGATGTGCATCAGCTGAGCACTGGATCTCAGTGACGCACTCATTGAAACAGACACGACAACATGCTTTTATTAATCCCCAACAGAGGGGGGATTAAAGAGGAGGACTGCAATGCCACACCCAAAATAAAGCCAAAGTAAAGTGTCACACCCAGTTTCACACATAGTCCTGAATCCTGAATTCTCTGATTTACAGGTATGACACGTCTTGTGTCACAGCTCCATTGTGTGCTGTATACACAGAGTATATCCGATGGTTATGACTCTGGAAGAGGTTCCTAAAAAGACCTTGTAAATCACGCTGTCTCTCGCTCCAGAAACGAGGTCATGACATACTTTTTGGTGGTTTATTCTGCTTCTTGGGGAGGCTGTGAGCAGCTGTTTGTGTGCATCTGTAATATCACTGGCTTGATAGATGCTATTTGTGTGTGTGTGTTTGTGCGTGCGCTATCAGCAACTAATTCCTAGAAAGATTTCCCTGTCAAAGATTTGTTTTGACAGTCCAAATTAGATTTTTTTCCTTATAAATTGTTCCTTGAGAATGCTTATGGTACACTGAGTTCATCCATTTGATTGCTCAACGTATCTCAGATAATCGTGTAACGATTTACGGAACCTTAAAAAGAGATGGTGCTCAGGTAAAAACCTGGCCCTTAACACCGACCGGTAAGACACGAAGAGCTCATCAGAAAGTCTGGATGTATTGAGTATGCTTGCACGTTGTTGGGTGTCGACATCTCAGGGGACCTCTAATGTGCTACCAACACCATTTCCCACGTAGCGCATGCTAACGTTGCTCTGCGGTATGCCGGTAGCACACTGTCAGACGATAAAGCTCCACAGCAGGTCATCCTGCAACACACAGAAAATCATTGGACTCCAGCGTCCAGCCCTGAAGGAGCTCTATGACGCATGCTGTCTGAGCAAAGCAACCAGCATCTTCAAAGCTTGCACTCACTCCTGTCATCATCTGTTTGCACTTCTGCCATCTGGCAGCGGTTTGTGCCTACATCTCCAGACTCGAGAACAGATTTCCCCCCTGCTGAATCATTCTTTTATTAACCCTTGCTGAACTAGAACCCTGCCTCACACAGTCCACACAAAATCCCCTCAGTAAGAGGCAGTTCAGTGGTACTGAGAGTTGATGAAAGAGGTCAGAGGAAAACAGCCAAACGGGTTCGAGCTGACAGGAAGGCAACGGTAGCTCGAATAACCACTCTGCACAACCGTGGTGAGCAGAAAAGCTTCTCATGATGCACAACACGTCAAGCCTTGAAGCAGATGGGCTACAACAGCAGAAGACCACATGGGGTTCCACTCCTGTCAACTGAGAACTGGAATCAGAGGCTACAGTGGACACAGGCTCACTAAAACTGCATAGCTGAAGACCTGGAGGTAATAGCTAATTGGATAATTGCATGAATGAACAGGTGTACAGTTGACTACCCCAAGTTAACCAGTTGAAATTTGCTTGAAGACCCGTTTACCCGTTGTAGGAGAGCAATTACAAGCTGCAACTTCTCCTCAAACGCAGCATTAAAGAAAGAAGAGAGGAGAGAGTACAGGGAAAGAGAGAGATAGAGGGAAGGATGAGATGTTGGCTTCCGTGCAAATGAAAATGCCAGAAAACCCAAAGGCAGAGCGAGTTACTTACAATTAGACTAAGGGCCAAAACATACCCTATATATCTACGCAAACGCATATGCTCCGAGCTACTTAAAGTACGACTTCATGCACCGTTGCATTCGGAACAGGGTCACGGTACAATTTATAATGCATGCGCGGCAAGCGCAGAGGCTAGTTTCTCTCCACCAACGTCTATACGATACGCCATTGGCTCTGCACTCCGATCAACCAGCAATGGAATATCTATAACAAGAAACGTGATGTGTTCTGTTAGCCCTCACCAAGAAACCGTCAAGAAACTAGAAACGGCTTCAGGATAGATTTTTGTTCGAGACAAAAGGTGAAGGGATGTCTGTCGTGGGGACGGTGCGAGTAGCTAATCTGGCTATTCTGGAACTGCACGGATACATTTCCTCTGGATTTTAAAAAGCACTGTACTACCAAGTGTGCTACCATTTCATGATTCAGCAATGTTACTTCAAAGATTTAAACACACTCTGCACGTCGCCCCCTTGAGTACTGAGCATTATAACCACCACAGCAACATATGTACAACAGGAATGTTATGGATGGGTGTTCTTGCCCTAATTCTCTCTCTCTCTCTCTCTCTCTCTCTCTCTCTCTCTCTCTCTCTCTCTCTCTCAGAAATAACATGTGCGATTGAAAAAAAAAGACTTTATTTCCTCTCAAAACCTGACAAATTCATTCCAGCTGTATAAGAGCTTCACAGCTTGCATCCAAGATGAAAAGCAACACAAGGCAATGGAATAACTCCTGAGGCCCGAGGCAAGTCAGGATATAAATACACAACATGCAGTCCCCTCAAAAGTATTGGAACAACAAGGCCAATTCGTTTTGTTTTGCTTTGGGTTTGAGATCAAAAGATGACTGATTAGTAATTTCATCGTTTCCTGATATTTACATTCAGCTTGGTTAAACAACTGTGAACGTGGCACCTTTGGTGGCAGACCACACAATTCTGATCTTTTATTCTCTCGTAGTCTTCTTTTGAGCTCTTAATGTCTTAAGTGTACAACAAAACCAAAAAAATTGCCCTTGCCGTTCCAATACTTTTGTATATTTCGGGACTGTATATTCGTTTTTGACTAGATCGCTGCTTCGGCTGAAAAAGCACAATGTCGTTTTCAGATGTCTCAGTTATCTCAAGCTAATCCGTAAATGTTGGCACCCCTATAAATAGTGTGGTCCTCTTCCCATATCGTTTACATATTTGTGTCCTGCTTTATCTATTCTGTTTAAATTCAAGAGTAAGTATAGTCTGGAGTTAGAGTTAAAGTGTGCGTATTTGGGAATGAACATGTGCTGTAGTGTGTGTGTGTGTGTGCGTGGGTGAACAGTGAAAGTGTAAGAATGAGATGGTGAAGTGCTTGAAATAGCTCCGCAGTCTGGATTCGGTCCAGTGAAGCACTAATCTGATACAGGACCCAGTGGATTCAGCCAAACCGCTTACAGCACACTTTTTGGGAGACATTCATAGATTTTTAATGTTCTGAGGCTGTGTGTGTGTATGTGTGTATGTATGTGTGTGTGTGTGTGTGTGTGTGTGTGTGTGTGTGTGTGACAGAGAGAGCCTAACTTCTGCTCTGCTTTCTCCTAGAAACATTCCCCATGACTCATGACTCATGATCTGTGTTATGCTGTGATTCCGTCAGCGGTCAGTTCCCAGAACGACATGCTGACCCAGAAAGTCGCCGACGCCAACAATTATCCCTATTCATATCAATATCAACTGACCAATAAGATCGACTGGAGATGCCAGAGTGACCACTCAGAGCTGACCTTGTTCTACCGTGCCACTCCGGTAAAACAAACTTAAACGTTAAACTGTCTTATTTGAGAAAAAGCAACTATTTTGGTTTGAATAAAACATCTGAGCTCAACTCTTAAAGCACCCCAGCACACAAAAGATCGTTATTAAACAAATGGATCCTCTAAGATGGCGGGTTTGGTCGAGTAAACACCACAATCATTAAAAAAATAAAAACTATCTATTTGAAAACAAGAATTTTACACTACATGTAAACAAATTCATGAAGGTCAGATTGTGATATCACAACACGGCAGCCAGTCACGTCCGATATGT
Organism: Ictalurus punctatus; assembly: GCF_001660625.3. NCBI lineage: Eukaryota > Metazoa > Chordata > Actinopteri > Siluriformes > Ictaluridae > Ictalurus > Ictalurus punctatus. Next base: position 3,866,369 of record NC_030432.2, read on the forward strand.
AAATGAATAGCGCATCACGTGGTGGAAGTTAGGTATGGCTAAATACGCTAAGGAATGGTCCCGTGTTGAATGCTCGATTCTGATTGGTCAGAAGGTGTTGATTCGTTTTCTACGACAGCAGCTCTGAGAGTCGCTCTGGCTTTGAGGTTTGTATTAATGCACTCGCTTTTATAGTAACAACATACACAGAGATTTGTAAGGGATGTTCAAAATATGCATGCGAATGTTGATTTTGTTTATTTTTTAGTAGCTGTTTTTATTTAACATTTTTGGAAGGAGTCTCCAGTGTCAGCAACGATATGAGAGAGTCAGTTAACTGACGTATAACAATTTATTGCTCTAGACGATCGTTTAAAATGACACGACCAGATGAAAATGACTCCCTGTCTTTCACACTGTAGGTGTTCACCTGAAAGGACACTTACCATCACTCTTATCCATCTCCCTCACTTCCTTGCCTGCAGTGAGGGTGGTGTTGACCGTCTCAGACGAGGTGCTCAGTTTGGTGTTGGGGTCTCGTTTGGGTTTGGGCGGGGGTTGTTTACGTAGGGTCGGGCTGCCGCCTTCCTCCTCACTGCCTCCCACTGAGTGCAGAGACTGGGAGCGTACGGTGAAGCCTGGCCCGCTCGGCGCTGTAAGCCGGTCCTGTGGAGCCGGCATCGTCATGAAGCCCATGCGGAAATGTTTACCCGTATAAGCCCCTCCATCTGCCACCCCAGCCACCTCCTCGCCCATCCTATAGAGACATATGCAGGCAATCAGAATGTCAGACAGAGAGAGGGACAAGAAATACATTTGACTTAAAATGAATTTGTAATGATCCTAAGATAAAACAAAAAGTAGTCCCATATTCCCATATTCAGAGTTGGCGAGTCCGAACTTCCAAAAGTTACGTCAGTATTCACGTAGTTGGTTATGCAGGTACTTAAGCCATTCAAATTATTAGCGTATAGTTCTTGCCTCTGATGTTGAGAGAATTTTATTGAGTTGAAGAATCAGAGATGAGTTTGGCTGAAAGGGTCTCGGAGCGGGGTCCATGAAGCCTCACTAGGAGGTTTAAGGTTTATTTATTTACTTTATTTTATTTATTCATTTTATTGAAATTTTGTTCTGCCAATCACAACCCACCGTTATCAAAATCGTACTAAATGTCAAATTGGATCGAATGTATTACATCAGTGGAAAGATCCAGAACAAAAACCTCTATGGCTCTGGTAAAATAGCCAGATTATTTGAGAACCCCTTCGAGTTTAAACACAAGCACTTGCCTTTAAGCCTGGGGATAGAAAATGCAGAATGAAGATGGAAATAGAGTTCAACACAACTCAGTATACTGTGTTTTAGGAGCTAAATAACACATTTGTGAAGCCGTCGGCTGTCGCCAGGTTGTGTGGAGCAGGTGGCTGGAAGAAAAAACACCAAGAACACGACACTGACAAAGGCTCATTGGGTCAGAACCTACATTTGTTTATAATATTAAAGTAGCTGGTCACAAATGTACTCCGGTGTATACCTCAGCAAACAGGGGACGTCCCCACGGACGATGCGAATGACCACTTAGGTCCGCATTTGGTCTGGTTTATAACGTTTGCTGGAGGACATTCTGGGGACGTCAGAGGATATTAAATCATAACACTACTGAATGTGCTCATTTCAGCAAAAGTCCCCTAAGCATCCTGAATGGCTGCTGGACGTTCAGGGGACGTTTGTAGAGGCCATTTAGGGGACGTTCTGGGGACCTTTTTTGTCAGCTGGGGCATCCACAGCATAATTAGCTGAAATGCAGAGTCATCTCCAAAGATCCACATTAAAGCTTGACTGTATTGCCAAGTGCAGCTCAAATCACATCATTAACTTTGCTGCTGACAAAACTGTAGTGGGCAACAGTGATGATTCAGTTCAAAGAGAAGCCATGGAGTGGTGGAGTGGTGGACTGGTGGGGTGTTGGGCTGGTGGACTGGTGAACTGGTAGAGCGGTGGACTGGTGGGACGGTGGAGCAGGGGAGCGGTGGACTGGTGGGGTGGTGGAGTGTTGGGGCGGTGGAGCGGTGGACTGGTGAGGTGGTGGGCTGGTGGAGCGGTGGACTGGTGGGACGGTGGAGCGCTGGACTGGTGGAGCGGTGGACTGGTGGGGTGGTGGAGTGTTGGGGCGGTGGAGCGGTGGACTGGTGAGGTGGTGGGCTGGTGGGACGGTGGAGCGCTGGACTGGTGGAGCGGTGGACTGGTGGAGCGGCGGGGAACAATTTCTCTCTTAATGTGTCTTTTAGTGATCGTTGACTTCATCATGGAGCAGAGGTGGCTTGTCTGAATGGGCTTAGCTCCCTGTCTTTCAAAGATAAAAAAAAACCCCCATCAGTATAAACTTAAGACAAACGTTTTAAAAGGGATTATTTAGGATTTTTCCACCAAAGGAAAAATACACTAAATGGTATGAAGAAGCGAGGCTGAATTCTTTCTCGCTCAGACAGTAGATGCATACGATCTGCATTTGAGCTGATGGATTACTTTTCTTCCTGATATTTCCCACTCATACATCCATAACATGTCACCGGCAGTGATCGAGAAGGTGCAGTGAATGTGACTGAGGTGGATTATTTCTTCTAGCATCACTAACGGCTTCCGTTTTTGGAGACGTTCCACAACATTAAAACCTGTGTGTCATTATTTAATTCATAAAAACAAATGGTCTGTGTGGTGGTATAAGAGTAAATAATAAAACGCTTCTAAACGAAAAATAACCAACGTCATTACGACGGCGTGTCCCATCGTGGATTATCGCCGACTTATCCATTAAAAATGCTAAGAAAATAAACATGAATGTAAAAACACGTCGAGTCAACGAATAAATAAAGTAAACGTCATTTCACACACGTGTGTGTCTGTGTGTGTTTCTGCTTTAAACTCAATATCTTGTTCCTGCTGTGGTACAAAGTGAGAGAGAAGTGAAACAGAGCAACGAAACCAGAGGCAATCTATTCTTGAAATCTATTCTCCCCTCAAGTGGTGTTTTTTTTCCACCACCCATTCATCTACACATCTATCCATCACTCCATTAGAGAAAGAAAGGGAGAGAGAGAGAAGTGTAGAATCAACAGACGACAGAGAAACAAATATAAACCCACAGAAAAATTATGTCTGAAGCTCTCGCTCTCGCTCTCTCTCTCTCTCTCTCTCTCTCTCTCTCTCTCTCTCTCTCTCTCTCTCTCCCATCCTAAAGGGCAGACAGGATTTATTCACACTGGCACTAAATAAATCACACCTACACAAACACGCAAACAAATTAATTGAGTGTGCGTCTCATCCAATAAATGAAGACTGAGGTGGCATTTTATTGTCATGTCGTTTTTTTTTTCTTCACATTTCACCCGTCTCTCGTTTGCACTGTTCCTTCATGTGTCCCTCATCCTGTCTTTCCTTTTCCACGGCAACACTGGGTGGAGTGTAATGAACAGAAATCGGGGCGGGATGTGAACAACTCGGAAGTGCTTCTATTGGGGCGGATAAAAGAATCGTAACCAGAGTCCGTAGCGATGCTACGGATTCGTAAGAGAAGGACGGGTTTAATTCGGTGCGATCTGTAACCGGAGATGAAGGAAACAGGCGAGGGTCGAAAGTACAACGTAACGCAGAGCTCGGAAAACAAGGCTTTGATGCGATTTTACAGCGAACAGTGACGTGCAAAGGCGGACGAATCAAGAACTAACATAAAACAGGTGAACACAGTCAGGCAACAACTGCGTTGTGACACTACTGCAGTGTCGTACCTATAGCACATGCTAACAAATCCCCTCACATGATACACTACACGAATCAGCCGAGGTTTGGCGATAGAGCATGTTTATACTTGGCAGATTTATACTTTCCGGAATCAGGAGGTATGTTGAAACGTTGACGAAATTGAGCAAAGTCGTCATGTACATATAATTCCTGCTAGCGCAATACGCACAAAACGTCACCTCGGGATTAAGACAGAAAATAAAGATGCTAGCTAGCTATATCGTTGCCCACTTTCTGGGGATTCATATACTTTTTCGTTTGCCCTTAGTCAGTGTTAATGCACTTAACTTGCTACGTCTCATAGCTGGCGATAAGTTATTACATTACTTTAGCTACCGCATTTTAGCTAGTCAATTAGCTTTCTGTGCAACCGACTTGCACTGGAGCTTAGAACTGTGGGTTAGCTAATCGATCGGTCACTTGTCCGTCCCTGACGTATATAAGTTCAGGTATCTGTTCAATTTACGTTCCCTCTAGGCATGTGGCTATGTGGCGCAGCAGATCTTTGCTTATCCTTAGCACAACACATTGCAAATGGAATTTAAACATAGACTCTGACTCTTGTGTGTTCAGCATGTAATATAAGAGTGTGTTAAATATTTCAGAATGTGTCCATACTGAGATTGCGAAGGTTGCTGCCTGCGTTCTCAGTGATATGGATTGTGGGTAAGGTATTGACGTTGTACATGGAGGAATTGACTTGCACTCTGCTGATGTAACCACAGTTTCCCTCTGGTGAGGCAATGCCTCAATCCCCAAAGCGTCTATTCATCTCTCCGTTACTATCAGCACCAGAAAGGCCTCGTCCATTTATCACACTCTTTAGTGTGTGACGTGAGTCTGTTCCTTAAATACATTTACATTTTCATGTGCTGCTGTGTACATTATCACATCTTTTCAAGTGCAACATTAGGCTTGAGTGCCTGCAGCGATGGCGCTAATAGCCTGGAACAAACCATACCATCTCTCGGTTTCTATCACTCATGCACTGTCTCTTTATAAATATTTCAACATCATGGTGAGTAGTTACAGTGCTATGCGTAAGTATTCAGCCCTTGAACTGGAATAGAACTGGAATTAATTGGGATTAAGGAGGAATGACTAAAAGAATAAGATTTCGCAAGGACAGGAAGTGGAAATGAGGTTCCTCTGCAGGGTTGATAGGGAGCCTCAGGGTGTTGGAGAACCTCAGAGTTACTGCTCCTCTGAATTGAGAGGATTCGGTTGAGGTGGTGACAAGCATAACGTCTGGTTGGCTCCCAGTAGGAATCTAACAGACGTGTCCCACTGGACCCAGGGGTACACCCAGGACCTACCAAAGAATGCAGTCATGCTGTTGTACTAGCTACGTTGTCACACCCTGAAACCGTGTCCGAACGAAGTAGGGAGGAAAGTGATCATTCCGTCCATCAGTCCCTCCAGGATCGCAGAAATGAACGCAAAATCAAGCAAACTCTCTAAGGACCTTGCAATTTTTTACCGCAGATTCAGCCAAGACGTGTCGCGGGTCATCATCGCAACACAATGCGCATTCGATTCACGTGCGTCGAATACGAGTACAGCTAAAACGTTTACTCGTTTACCGACAAACATCGCCGCGAAAGAGCGCGCAAAACTATTTCGTGCGGGTGCGATTTTGCCAAGAAAAGATAGATTAAGTATGAAAAAAAAAAAGCGCATCTTCCTTTTCCAATGCCTGGACTTTTTGGGACTAGTTTCAAGACTTGTGCAATTTGTGACACATAGTTGGCCTGGAGATTTTGCTGAGACCTGGTAACCCTGCTGTGGTGTGAAAATGCACACGCTGCAGTCCAAATGTCTGACACAGTACTGGAGAGAAAGATTATGAGAAAGCGTTAGATCATGCGGTTTATTTTAGGTTTCCTTTACTGGGGTGCTGTTTGGAACCTGACTGACAGGCTGTCTGCAAGGTCACGAGCCAGAATGAGCCAACTTTGGATTGAGGATTAATAATAATAATAATAATAATAATAATAATAATAATAATAATAATTCGGAAGAATCCATTAAAAACCCATACAGCGGCTCCTTACGACCCGTTAATAACTGCTACTTATCTTAATTCAAATGAAAGCCATCATTTTTGTTAATTATCTGTCAATCCGTCTCACACTCGCTCTGTCACTACACGCAAACTCATACACGAGTACAAGATTGAAGGATTTGACACTTTTGCTTTTTCATTTCTTTTAAAATGCCATCTTTGTATGAGATTGCTTCTCATTTTTGGTTGTTTGAAAGAAAGAAAGAAAGAAAGAAAGAAAGTAAAAAAAGAAAGCACTGATTTATTTCTCTTCTCTTTAATTTCTGACATTGAGTCAGGTGGCATATGAGTGTGTGTGTGTGTGTGTCTGTATGTGTGCGCGTATACCCTCATGAGGGTGTGGAGCAAGCTAAATATAGAGAGGAGAGGCTGAAGACCAAGCCCACTGTTGCCATGGCAACTCAGCCCTCTGTCTCTATAGTAACGCACCCCTTCCAAGCCTGATGAGGTATGACTTTGACCCTCTCACTGCCAGTGTGTGTGTGTGTGTGTGTGTGTGTGTGTGTGTGTGTGTGTGTGCCATCAAGCACTGATCTGGGCTCATCTCCAAAATGTTCTTAAAGATGCATTTCATAATATGTGGCGTGCAAACCCTGATCCCAGACCTGCTCTTCCAGCCTGATACACAGCCTCCTGAATGGTCTGAGTTTCTCAGAACAGTAAGGAGTGTGTTAATGTATATCACCCATCATTTCATCCAGATGCCATGTTTTTTTTGTTTTTTTTCCCCAACTGCGTACGATTCTCTACAGGCTACACTAATAAACCATCACAGATGTTCCAAAATGCGATGCTACGTCTGGTCTTCAATCAGGCAAAACATTCACACGCCATTTCACTCGTAAAAAGGAAGGAAATCTAACTCTCCGAGCTTGTGATGCTACCGTCACCTGGGACGACGTCTAAATCCAGACTGAATTTTGTGCTTTTCGTACAATTCCACCCAAACCCTCTGACGGCTAATGTACACAACGCTATACCAGGAACCTCCCAAAAAAGGGGTGTCGTCATCTTACCAGCATGTTGGACTTACACAAATTTAGCGCTTTTCAGAATGAAGAGAGAGAGAGAGAGAGAGAGAGAGAGAGAAAAAACAAGCACCAGGTGAGAGGTAGTCAAGACAAAATAGCGAAAGTCACTAATCACTTTAGAGTCAGTGTTTAGAAACTACCACCGTCATGTCTACATTCATCTGCAGAAGTATTTCTATTGTCATACATTCTCACTGGACGTGACCCCCCCCCTCCTCCCCCATACCCTCTCCTTAATGAACAAACCCTAGAACCGCCCCTGTTCATGAATAGTCATTACGATCGTGTTAATTTCCCATAATTTTTCCACAGTTCTCTCACTTCACCAATCTATTCTCATGACTTGGCCGCCTTGCCTATAATAAAGTAGCTCTTCATTTCACACTCGTTTACAGTGGACTCTAATAATAACGAGACGAGGCCGAAGAAAAGACTCAGGCATTTTCACACGTCTGCAGTAAGATGCATCCGCACGCTCCCCGATGCCGTTTTGTGGGCGCAATTCATGGCGCTCTATTAAAAGATGCCGTTTAAACACCATACGGGCGGGCATAAAAGTTAGCGAAGGGTGAAAGAAAAACCTATCGCTGGCTGCTTTTGGTCGTTGGAGCAGGAGTGCGGATGATTCGTACGATTGTTTATAACATAACGCCGTCTACACGTTTTTACACCACCGCGCTGCTGAAGTCTCGACTCGGACTGGATTCTTTTTCTAGAATCGTGACCGCTGGAGTTTAAATCACTCATTCTGATGCGTCGGTTCGAGTACGTTGATCGTCGATACAGTGACACGTTCTGCGAGAAGACTTTACTTAACACTTACGGAAGGAGTCTCCAGCGTCAGAGATGGGAAAGTCTTCGGAGATGATCCGACTGTTTATAGCTGCTCTAACGTTCAGTAAGTCATAACAGGGACTGCACTGATTCGTGAACAATGTACAAACGTAACAATAAATGGATAAAACGTACAACGTCGTGTTAATGAATGGATGAATGAATTAATGAATGAATCGTTGCAATAATTGTTAAATCACTGTAGTGTAAGAACACGAAAACACCCCAGGACCCTAACCCTAACGCGACTCTGTTTTCCTATAACGGCATGCCTGCAAGTTTTATTGCTTATAAAAATATTTTTACTATATTGTCTTCAGATAACATTTGACAGTTGTTTGTGTTTTTCAGTTTGAAGTATTATGGTTATTTACAGTAGTATCAGACAATATTTTGGCAATATACCAGACTCCTAATAGATGTTTATTTCAATGTTGTTGTTGTTTTTTAAAAAAAATTCTAAAATTTTTTTAAAAATTAAATAAATATATATATAATTTTTTTTTTTAAAAAGAAAGAAATTCACAGACTCACAAGCAGCAGCACTCATAACCATGTCTCCAAAAAACAAAAAAAACAAAAACAAAAAAAAAACCCCTAAGAAATCCTATAAAGCTTTCAAAAACACTTATATATAACACTTATACTTATACTCTATATATATATATAGAGTAATGATGGTATATGAATTACAATTTTTTTTTAAAAAAACACCCATCACATTTTCCTTCTTCAGTCTGCATTTTTTATCCCCAAACTTTTTCAGGTTTAAAAGCAGTGGTATAGATGCTATCGATAAACCCAGTCTTCACAACAAAAACAAATCTGGCAACCTTGGCAATCAAGGAGCAAGCTACGATAAATAGAGACGATTTGCATAATCTGAATGAAACCGACGTAAGTGCGCGCATACCCCGACTCGGAATGCGAGTAACTTTCCCTGCGTAAATACTGACACAACGTTCGAACCTGGGATTGGCACGGGAAAGTGTTTATTATTATTATTATTATTATTATTATTATTATTATTATTATTACAGCAGCAGTTAGGTAGAAATCTACAGTATCTAGGACAGATTATCCACGGAAGCAAGGGCGAGATCTGGTAAAGCTGGGTATGTGTGTGGGACCATACGCATACGTCCATAGCAACAGAACATGAGTCACACGTGCAGAAATTTCCGAGTCAGAAGATCCAGAGACCAGTAGGATCAGGATCTGGCAGCGGAAATGAGGAAAAACAAAGACACGCCTCTTTTTTGGATGAACCCCACAGCCATAGCAGTAGTGATATTTAATAGTAGTGATGTAACGTCAAATCCAATCCTCTCCCTGTGTGTGTGTGTGTGTGTGTGTGTGTGTGTGTGTGCGCGAGTGTGTGCGAGTGAGTTTGAAGAAGCTCTCTTCTTCACACAGCTGTAGAGACTCTTCACAGTGTAATGGGGGGATAAGTGGTGTCATCTCCATATGAGAAAGAAAGAGAGGCGAAGGGGAAAGGGAAGGGTATTTCATTTTACCAATGAGGGAAAGAGAGGAAACGAGAGCGGAAGGTCTGGGGGAAGAAGAAAAACAGGAACAACTGAGGGATGAGGAGGAGGAGAAGAAGAACGGCAGCACAGAAAACTGGAAGTGTTGAGATGAACGAGAGAAGAACACGAGAAGGAGTTCAGGAGATCATATGATTGGCTATTTGTCAAAGCAGGAAAACCTGCAGACTGTAACCTGAGATGAAAGAATGATATTAAGGAGCGAGATAAATACTCTAGAAATTTGTGTGTGTGTGTGTGTGTGTGTGTGTGTGTGTGTGTGTGTGTGTGTGTGTTTGTTTAATAGAGCAACAAAGCATTTGCATATTATTTACATTCGTTTTCATTATAATCCAGGCTAACCATTGTTATTTATACAGTCTGTAGAACGTCTATTACACACACACACACACACACACACACACACACACTCACACACACACACACACACACACTTGTATACTCATCTGTCTTTATCCATGGATTCAACAGTGTATGGTTTCAGTGGTGCAGTGACACCCGCATTTCTGGTATACAGCCATATCCTTATCGATCTCTATTGCTGAAACTATCACACACACACACACACACACACACACACACACACACACACACACACACACACACACACACACACACACATACACTGCACTGACACATGCTCTTACGCCGTGCTTCGCCTGACGCAGTGGAAACTGTTCTGCATGAAATCACCTTGAAGCATAATTATGTAAAGCTGCTGCTTTTTATTATCCAGACTCTGATGAAAATCATCACACTGCAGAATAAGTCAAGAAAAATCCGAAAAACGACAACCCTCACGACTGCGAAATGGTGATTATTTGATTCCAAATCACTCGCTCGTGGTCCATTTTCTCATTCTGAGCTGCACGCCTTTAAATCCTGCGTTCGAAGCAGACTCGGAGGCTACCTCTTACCCAAAATGCACTGCGATTATGAGCGATACGCAGTCAGAACACATGGGCAGGAAACAAGAAGAGAAAAGGATCTGAGAAGAAAGTCCTAATGATCTTATCCATAAGCAGTGGCACTAAGGGTATGGGAAACACACCTACATTATTACCTAGCTTAACCCTAGGTGTAGGTGTACTACAGTCACCATTGGTGGATCTGATGGAAGCCTTGTATCATGGGAGCCTGGTTCCATCCGGAGTATCTGTGGAGTTGCTACGGTAAAGAACCTCTAGGTCTAATCGAGTATGTGAATATGTGCCCTGCAATAGACTGGCATACAGCTGTGCCACCATTAACCAGCTAATTAGCTCAGTAGCAAGCACACCACATGTTTCGATAGCAATAGATGACCTAGCATCTGAACCGTTAGCAGGTGGATACCTCTTGATGGCCTCCTCCTGGCGTCTTTTCTTCTGGCTCTGGTCCTGGAGGTATGCCCAGTGTTGGCGGTTGCGCACTCGGTCGCTCTCGCGTGCAATGTCTGACGCATTTTGGATCACCAGCTCATCGTAGGCCCTCAAGCCGATGTCCTCTACGTAGTGCAAAAAGCGCACACACTCGTCCTCGCTGCCATCCATCTCCGAGTACAGAGAGAGGGATCACCTGCAGATAAAGAGCGAGAGATAAAACATTAAAAACATTCTTTTTGAAACAAACCAAATCATAACAACAACAGACGCTCGATGACCCTCCTTTTGGTAATCAAATAAGCTTGGAAAGATTGACCACAGAGGATGAACGGGCAGTCACTTGCGCACGTATACACTGACACCTGGATTTGTCAGGCAAGTCGTGAGAACAATAGGAACCACCAGACCTGAATACCATACGCCTACATCATGGACGTGTTCGTCGTGATTGTTTGTCCAGTTCAAGTTTGACAGAAAGCGTATCGGAGACTCCGCAATCTCTCGTCAATCACCCTGACAGCACCATGGCTACACTGAAGCATGGTGGTGGTGGCACCGTGTTGTTAGGACAGGAGAACTGGTCAGACTCCAGGCGGAGATGGATGGAGGTAAATGCAGGTCTGTCCTAGAAGAGAACCTGTTCCAGTCTGCGAGAGACACTACAATAGTCACACCCTCTTACACTCTAGCTCACTCTCTATCGAATTCGACACACCTTCAGGTTCGATAGTACAGATCTACCTGTGGACCAGATTGACTTTTGGCTTTGGCAGATCTTTCACTTCCACTCCTCTTAACATAAAAAAAAAAGAAAATAAAATGACATACGCTGTGTTTAAAATCCCACATCCTTACCGATTTTCTTCTCAATCTTCGCTCTATCTACATTTTAATTATGTGTGTATAAACCGTGCGCCATCATCCGTCCTTCCCGATGCTTGTTCTTGACTCATAACCATTCTAAGGGCTGGGGCTCATTTCTTTCTGGCCCAGACTGTAGGTTTGAATGAAATTTGAATGGAAAGCCAGCTAAAAAGTTCTTCCACCTTCTTCCAACCTTAACTCACCATGTCTTCATGGGGCTCGCTTTGTGCACTTTGTGTCATGCTGGAACAGGTTTGGGAACAGGTTTGGGTCTTTTAGTTCCAGTGAAGGGAAATTTTAGTGCTACATTTTATACAGTTGTATGCTTCCAGTATATAGGTGTGATAGTCAGGGGTTCACAACCTTTCGACGATATAGTGTAAATGTAAATGCTGATATTAGTGGGGTGGTCTTAGCTGAACGGTTTTCGACAAACGCCATATGCGTTTCTATGAGCTGTGATTACTGTGTACCACTCAACACTCGTGTTTCTACCGTACACACTGGCAGTTTCCACTGTCCGTAGTCAGTATTTATACAGAAA
>NC_030432.2:3888394-3903394 GCF_001660625.3 Ictalurus punctatus
CCCCGCCCACATCCACAAGGCACGAGGGATCGTTGAACGGTTTGATGAGGATGGAAATGATGTCAAATCGAATACCGCGGCCTTCACAGTCACCAGCGAGCGGATTAGAGAACGCTCTCCACTACCGTCGTCATCAAAAGCAACAACTGAGGGAATATCTTTCGGACTGCGTTTGAAGCTAAGCTAAGCGAAGCACAAGCTCAAAACTTTCGGGTTCTGGCGGCCCAGCACCTACTAAGACATTTTGTGGGGTTTTTTTTTCCCCCTTTAATCTGGTTTTTACAGGATTCTAGTTCCTACCGAAGGAAACCAAGGACTCAGAGGCGATATGAATGGTGCTTAGCAGTAGCAGTAATTACGGGATGTCGATGACAAGTGCACAAGTAATGTTCCATCTTTAATCACGTTAATGCCGTAGGCTTGTTATCAACTCGGTGACCGACGCGTTTGTACGATAGACGAAGGGACACCGCAGAGTTGAGTTTAAAGACAAACTGTCTCTTACTTTCAAACCTTGATCATTTATCCGGTCTCAGACATAGCCTCTTCTAAATTACATTGGCAATTAATGGCTTATTGTCACACACCCCACAGTAACAAGCTCCCTGTCGTGCCATTGGTTTGCACCCCCAATGTGTGCACCTGTTCTGTGTTACTCCTGGATCAGGTTGTCGGTCTACGTGTATACCCTGCTGTCTCTTTGTCTCGACGCATAGCCTTATCACGTATTGATGTCTTTGTTTTACGTTAGGTATTTCTGCCTGTGTTTTGACGGCTGCTGAGTATTCTAACTACGATTCCTGGATTGAAATGTGCTTTGTGCCAGTGCCTTAAGGAAAAAAAGAGGTTTGGTTGTTGTTGTTGTTAATGCCAGGGCAGAACTGTACAGATCTTTGTGCTCTCTGTCAGGACTCCTTACTGTCTTCTGTTCCAACCCCACACGCTGAGAAATACTCACTGGGATTTCACAGCCCATTAGCTTTGGATCTTTGGGGTGTCTGAAAGAGTACAACTGAAAAGCAGTGTCTAGTAATGTCTGTCTGTCTCTCTGTCTCTGTTTCTCTCTCTGTCTGTCTCTCTCTCTCTCTCTCTGTCTCTTTCTCGGTCTCTCTCTGTCCGTCTGTCTGTCTCTCGCTCTGTCTCTCTGTCTGTCTGTCTGTCTGTCTCTCTTTCTGTTTCTGTCTGTCTCTGTGTCTCTTTCTCTGTCTCTCCCTCTCACTCTCTGTCTGTCTCTCGTCCTGTATCTCTCTCGATCTGTCTCTGTGTGTCTCTCTCTCTGTATCTGTCTTTCTCTCTCTGTCTCTTTCTCTATCTCTCTCTGTCTCTCTCTCTGTCTCTATCTCTATCTCTCTCTGTCTCTCTCTGTCTCTCTCTCTCTCTGTCTCTCTGTCTCTCTCTCTCTCTGTCTCTCTCTCTGTCTCTCTCTGTCTCTCTCTCTCTGTCTCGCTCTCTCTATGTCTCTCTCTGTCTGTCTCTCTGTCTGTCTCTCTCTCTCTCTGTCTCTCTGTGTTTCACTGTCTCTCTTTCTGTCTCTGTCTCTCTTTGTGTGTCTCTCTCTGTGTCTCTCTCTCTTTGTCTCTCTCTTTGTCTCCCTCTATCTGTCTCTCTCTCTCTCTCTGTCTCTCTCTCTCTGTCTGTCTGTCTGTCTGTCTGTCTGTCACTAGTAGCAAAATGGAGAGTCAACTGGGACTGTTACACTCGGATAAGGAGGCTGTTTGGCTGACTCAAATGCCATTGTCAGAGTCTGGTAAAAACACTAGTACCTAGACAGGTCTTTGTCTCAATGGTCCCTGAGGCACTAGATTGTTTCCTCCTTCTGTCAGATATGTTTGAAGCACCAGCATACCTGTGTCTAGGTTTCAGAAACCACAACAGTGGACAGATGAAGCAGAAACGTATACTACCGCTGGGGCCATGCCACTGCTGTCACTCCATCCCAGTATACTAAAACAGTTTTGTACCAAAACAGGGAATCGCCCCGATTACAGAACACGATTCATCCTGTGGGGTTGGAAATCATATGAAATGACACAGTTGCCAGTGTAGTGGTTTTCCCCTGCCCCATAATATTATGATGTTCATACAAGTTCATGGCTCTTGCCTTCACGTTATCTCTAGAAACCAGAGTGTTCACAAAGTGTGAGAGCTGCGTCACAGTCCCTGATCCACCAACAGCAGATGAAAAGAGCCACACGACTCGTTCGCAGACTGTTCAGTTCAGTCGCACGTGAGCCATCTTGATGGAAATTTTGAGTGGCCATGCATATGCAAGGTGTGGCTGGGATGCAAATGGAAGCAACTCTAGGAATGCCACTGGGAATATCACATCTCAGACCATTTCAGTGTCGGGTTGAATGCGTAACACCTGTCAGACATATTCCAAAGGCATTTGTCAGTAGTACTGAAAAGGGTAGATACACTGCTGTGCTGCTGTTAGACAGTACTGCACCATGTGCTCAAAGGGTTATTCATCACTCAGCGTTTCGGGTCGTGCTCTGATAACAATGTACACCATTTTAAACCACTGTAGGATAAGAAGCTTCACCAACCCCCCCCCATGTTCCCATGCCCAACACTCACCATTACTTTAGTGGATGATCTCGACGCTCTCACCTGAATGCTGTCTGTACCTACAGAACTATGCTCACACATGAACACCATTTCAGCACTCTTTGTACTGTTGGACTTTGTAGTATACGTTTGTAGAAGAGTAATGATTTATAATCCCACCACCTGGCGTCACCCAATTTGGCCCCTCTTAAGGTTTCATCATGTAGTCTCGAGGAGAAAGCCAGAGGCAACAGGTGCGACTCCCTATCTATCTAAATCTACATCCAGATTTGAAGTAAACCTGCTTTGTGACAATGTTTACTATTTGAAGCGCTGCAGAAAATGGATTAGATAGAATTTAAGGTTGCACATGTATCCCTAGTTCTATGACAGTGGAGGACCTCCCGGACACTTGGCTTGACCAAGAGGGTCCAGAAGATGCCCGCGTTGTAAGCCGGAGCTTTAACCACATGAGGTCATGGCTGAGACGTGATGATTTTGTTATTTGTACACAATGAGGAAAGAAGTACATGGAATAATTCCACTAACTCTGAAGTAATCAACCCTGGTGGTTCTCCACTTAGAACCTCAGTTACATACATCACCTTCAGTTAGCTGGTATGGTATGAGCTAACTTTCTGCCTAGTCTTTGCTATGAGAAGTTTAATAGCCAAAACACAAGCGTTTTTGTCCCGTCTCCACCCCATAACGTCACTGGACTTTTACCTAGTGTGTGCACCTGTTACCAGTTCATCCCTGGATTAGTTTGTCTTCGTATACTCTCATGCTCCTATGTTTCAGTTTACTGTGTTACTGTGTTTATGATTACAGGTAGGTCTTTGATTAATCTGTCTGCCTGGACCTCAACCCCTGCTATGTTTCAGTACCATGATTCCTGGATTTCCCTTCAAAATGAAAAACATGCTCATTTTATGCACTTGAATCCTATCTCTTCTATCCATCCATCCATCCATCTATCCATCCAACTGTCTATCAATCTATCCATCCAATTATCCATACATCCATCCATTTATCCATCCAACTGTCTATCAATCTAGCCATCCATCCATCCATCTATCCATCCAACTGTCTAACAATCTATCCATCCAATTATCCATCCATCCATCCATTTATCCATCCAACCATCTATTAATCTATGCATCCAATTATCCATCCATCCATCCATCCATCCAACTGTCTATCAATCTATCCATCCATCCATCCATCCATCCATCTATCCATCCAACTGTCTATCAATCTATCCATCCATCCATCCATCCATCCATCCATCCATCCAACTGTCTATCAATCTATCCATCCATCCATCCATCCATCTATCCATCCAACTGTCTATCAATCTATCCATCCATCCATCCATCCATCTATCCATCCAACTGTCTATCAATCTATCCATCCAATTATCCATCCATCCATCCATCCATCCATCCATCCATCCATCCATCTATCCATCCAACTGTCTATCAATCTATCCATCCATCCATCCATCCATCCATCCATCTATCCATCCAACTGTCTATTAATCTATCCATCCAATTATCCATCCATCCATCCATTTATCCATCCAACTGTCTATCAATCCATCCATCCATCCATCCATCTATCCATCCAACTGTCTATCAATCTATCCATCCATCCATCCATCTATCCATCCAACTGTCTATTAATCTATCCATCCAATTATCCATCCATCCATCCATTTATCCATCCAACTGTCTATCAATCTATCCATCCATCCATCCATCGATCTATCCATCCAACTGTCTATCAACCTATCCATCCATCCATCCATCCATCCATCTATCCATCCCAACTGTCTATCAATCTATCCATCCAATTATCCATCCATCTATCCATCCATCCATCCAACTGTCTATTAATCTATCCATCCAATTATCCATCCATCCATCTATCCATCCAACTGTCTATCAATCTATCCATCCATCTATCCATCCAACTGTCTATCAATCTATCCATCCATCTATCCGTCCATTTATTCATCCAACTGTCTATCAATCTATCCATCCATCTTTCCAACCATCTATCCTTCCATCTATCTGTCTATCCATCTAACTATCCATCCATCTATCCATCCAGCCAACTATCTATCCATCTATCTCTATCTCTCTCTCTATCTTTAACATATTTAGTAGAATGAACCCTGTTTAAAACTGACCCTGTCTTAAGGACTCGCATGTAATTCCCGTATTTAGTACGATTTTCTTGAGTAGACTTAGAGAGATGAGATAACCTGTTCACGTGTGCACGTGTCGTGTCTAAGTAGTGCACAATAAGTGTGTTTGAGCTATAAGAAACTGCTGTGCTGGACTATTTCAACCTTAATCTCCTGAAAAGGAAAGTGTCATTCCTGTGCACCAGCTTTAGAGTCGAGGAAGGAGGATTAGGCTATTTCTGGCCCTCGCTATGACTGTGTTAGAAAAGTGTGTCTAGTTAAATATTCATTGCATCATCTTCAACTGACTGAGTCCTATAACAACACACACACACACACACATACACTATGGACTGATGTCTCATTCCGGGTTGTCTTCATTCCCAGCGTTCCAGGCTGTTCCAGTTACTGAAGAATTAATTTTGCTCAATAATTTTATACTAAACTTCTCATATATACGTTTGGTAAGGTATAGTATTTATGGAGGCTTGGAGGATCGGTGTAGAGATTATTAATGGATTACCTCACACAATACAGTAGAATAAGAATCAAAGTCTCAGAGCCTGAACCAACGCAGCATTCCAATAAAAATTCTCTGTCATCATTTATGAATTAAGTTGCATAATTTAAATCCACACCGCACTCAGTCACTTTACGTTACACCCTTCGGTACACACTTTGTTCAAACAGCTACTTCTACACAGAAAAGGTCTTTTTTACCTTCCCGTTCCAGCCTTCCACGTCCCCTCTTTTAAGCCAGAAACTGGTTCGAACAAAATAAAAAGAAAGTCTCTTTACATCCCTGCCGAAAACAATAAAACCAATAGAAACTCTCGTCGAATTTGTAATGGTTTTAATGGTTATTGGGAATTGTACTGGTTTTTATGGAAACTGTAATGCTTCCATTACATTTACATTCGATGTAAATGTAAAGATCTTGTTTGTGTTTTGGATTGTGTCAATTGAAGATGTTACTGGGTTAACTGGTGAAAACGTGGACATACTAGATGGAAACAGTGCAATCGAGCTGTCAGAATGCATTAATCTCTTCTTTCTTTCATTTCTTTCTTCAGTGTTTTACAGGCCCATATGAAATATACTTCTAATGAGGGTCTGAAATGAAAACTGTTCCAGGAGTGAAGGAGAAAATGAATCGTGTTCCTGCCCGGTTTCGAACCGAGGACCTTTCGCGTGTTAGGCGGACGTGATAACCACTACACTACAGGAACTGTTTGTGTACTGACTCATGTGAGCACAGGACCTGACGTCAGTTTATCTTTAAGTTTGTGTTTTTTAATGACGTCAAATGAAAGTTTTCGACATTTTTATTGTCATTCTATGTAGGATTTCTAATTCCAGGTTTAGTGTATTGTTTACTGTATAGTTTATTTTCTCTATGTATTAAACTTATTGTCTTTGCATTGACTCTGTCACTGTTTCCGTGTAATTCAAGTGCAACAATATTAAGTTGCTGATATTAAATCTGCAGACTGCATACTCCGCTGAAGCATACTTACTATGCTCCTGGCGCACAGTGTATGTACATGCCGGTTTATACTTGAAATAATAGACGTTCTTTGTTGTCTAATGTTGTAAGAAACTGAAGTGTAATTCATTCAGAGAATTGCACCATTCCCCTAGAATGCATTAGTCTCTTCTTTTTTTAATTTCTTTATTCAGTGTTTTACAGGTGCAGATGAAATATACTTCTAATGAGGGTCTGAAATGAAAACTGTTCCAGGAGTGAAACTGAAGGAAACAAATGAATCGTGTTCCTGCCCGGTTTCGAACCGAGGACCTTTCGCGTGTTAGGCGAACGTGATAACCACTACACTACAGGAACTGTGGAAATGTCCGAGTCCTTAGTCATTAGTTGCAACCACGTCTATATCATATAAGTACTCCTTTGAAGATAGAAATACTAGGCAGGGTTTCAGGATAAATACATTGAATGTGTGTGTGTGTGTGTGTGTGTGTGTGTGTGTGTGTGTGGATCTTCCCATTTTGTTGCTTGTTGAACTTTGATGCTGCACCACCACCTACTGGAACATTTAAAAAGTTCAAACTTTAAAAGTAAATTAGAGTACCGTACACACCAATCAGCTACAACATTAAAAACCACCTGCCTAATATTGTGTAGGTCCCCCTCACCTTGTGCCTTAAAAAAAACAGCTCTGACCCGTCGAGGCGTGGACTCCACAACATCTCTGAAGGTGTGCTGTGGTATCTGGCAGCAAGACGTTAGCAGCAGATCCTTTATGTCCTGTAAGTTGCGAGGTCGGGCGTCCATGGATCGGACTTGTCTGTCCAGAACGTCCCACAGACGCTTGATGGGATTGAGATCTGAGGAATTCGGAGGCCGAGTGTACACTTTGAAAGCTTTGTCATGTTCCTCAAACCGTTCCTGAACGATTTTTGCAGTGTCTCAGGGAACATTATCGTGCTGAAAGAAGGAACTGCTATTAGGGAATACCGTTAGCATGAAGGGGTGTGCTTGGTCTGTAACAGTGTTTAGGTAGGTGGTACGTGTCAAAGTAACATCCAGATGAATGCCAGGACCCAAGGTTTCACAGCAGAACATTCCCCAGAACTGACTGCCCACTTGCTGCCTAGTATATCCCACCGCTTCACAGATGCTATTGTAATGAGATAATCAGTGCTAATCACTTCACCTCTCAATGGTTTGGATGTTATGGGAGAAATTGGAGAGTTCCTCATGAAGCATGCAAGAGGAAGCAAGAATGAGAGTTACTGGAAAAACTGGTGAAAACCACATGGAAACAGTGGAACCTTGGAGCAAACCTGAAATCCATAAAATGCTTAGTGACCAGAATTTGGAGAAAAGTTTACATTTAAATGTAGATCCTCACAACACACTGATGATCAGTTCAACATGTCAAACCTTCTTCTCAACCAAGAACAACATAAAGGTATTTGGCTTAGCTTTATTTAGTGCATAGTGTGCAATGTGTTATTGTGTATCCTGGTATTGTGTGTGCGTTCTATATCGTCTAGTGTTATTATGGCGTAAAAATAAAAGTGTAATTAGTTCTTCAAAATTCCCCCATCAGAATGCATTAATCTCTTCTTTCTTTCTTTCGTGGTGCAGATGAAACATCATACTTCTAATGAGGGTCTGAAATAAGCCATGTTCCTACTTGATTTTGAACAGAGGACATGTCATATTTTAGGTGAACGTGATAACCACTACACTATAGGAACTGTCGTGAATCACGTGAGCCCAGGAAGTGATGTCACTGTCAGTTTATGGTGTTTGGATCCTTACAAACAATATGGCAGGCTTTGACAGGATGAATAAATCAAATGTGTATATATTTGAGATCATTCCGTTTTGTTGCTCGGTGCACGTTGATGCTTTACTGCCCCCTACTGGTGTGGTGTTAGTGCTCAAATAACATGCAGAAAGTTCCAGATTTAAAAAATAACTTCAAGTATACCCTGTATAGCACCTTCCGACCCCAGCGTACAGGATGTTCACAAGGGGACGAACGTAATGAGTTCCAAACTGAGCAGCAACTCCAACTCCCAACTCCAAAATGATGTTCAGCTAGCGTTACGTTACTTTATGGCTTAGCCTGCAGTTCTAATCCTTGATTATTATTTTATTAGATTATCTCCAACACTCACCACATTTTATACTTCCAATTTTCCTCTCCTTTTTGGTTTCTCTTCTCTGTGTTCGGAAAAACGTAACAAATCAGAAAAAGTTTACACAAGTCCCGCATGCTAGCGAGATAGCCGGATAGTTTTGAAGAAGAAGAAGTGACAAGTACAGTGAAATTCTTCTTCTTCTTCGCATATCCCGTCATCTCGCAATCATTCATAGGGATTTGTACAGTATCGAGGACACTGCTCATAATCTAAGACTAATAAACATATTTTTAAGAGCGTGTTGCTATTCAACACAGGAAAAAAAAAACACTTCAGCATCTGCAACAATCAGGAGGTTTTCCACCACAGGAAAGTCCATCCATCCATCCATCCATACATCTTCTACCGCTTACTCCTTCTTCAGGGTCACTGGGAACCTGGAGCCCATCCCAGGGAGCTTGGGGCACAAGGTGGGGTACACCCTGGACAGGGTGCCAGTCCATCGCAGGGCACAATCAAAAAGTCATCCAGTTCAATTCAGTTTTATTTGTACAGCGCTTTTAACAGTGGACATTGTCCCAAAGCAGCTTTACAGAAATATATACATTCAGGATATAGATTTTCAATGTATAAATTTATCCTTAATGAACGAGCCAGAGGCGACGGTGCTGAGGAAAAACTCTGAGATGCTATGAGGAAGAATCCTAGAGAGGAACCAGACTCAAAAGGGAACCCGTCCTCATCTGGGTGACACCGGATAGTGCGATTCTAAATAAATAAATAAATAAATAAACACCCCTTCTATAAATGTGCTAATACTACATAACTAGTGCAGTTGTGTAACCAGAAACATTTCATTACAGTTTCTACATGAAGTCTGTTGGAGATCATGGTATAACTGGTCATCTTGTTTCTCAGTAACATGACAAGCTGGATGTTTTGGGTCTTATTAGCAGAGGGAATGACTCTTTATAGCTGCTATAATGGTTGTAATTGATAAGGATAATAGGAATTTATATAGGAATAAATTAAAAATGGTCAATTCTGGCAAATTGCTATAGTATGAAATGATCCACAGGAAAATAATCCAGAAAGGTGTGTGTGAAGCGTTGTCTTTATTCCTTTAACTTGGTAGCTACTTTTATGCTAGAAAATGTTAGTTTCTTCATTATTGAAGGTGCTGATACAAAAGGCCTGTGTGTGTGTGTGTGTGTGAAGCCTCTTTGAGATCAAACCACAGTTGTAGTCAGTTTAGAATTTTCCAGAGTCTGCGTGTATCCGCCTGGTTGTGGGATTAATTGAGCGATGCAGAGTCTGACCATAATGGCTTTATTTGCTGGTAATAAATTGGACCGTGTTTTAGCACTTTGGCACCTCGCACTAACTCATCTTTATGGTCACAGATGGTGTGAAATTGGATTGAATGAAAACGCTTCCTGTTACAGCAACGAGGCCATGTGCTACACAGCTTCCCTCACCGATGCTGCCAGTGACCGTATTAAACACTAACACTAACCCAGGCACTCGGTCCGATCCTAACCCCGACTCTGGCACCTTGTACTGCGATGGCAGGTAGACGATCTGTTCCAGAATGGTTTGGATCTTTTGAGTCACTTCATGGATGGCTTTATAGACTTGTAGGCAGTTTATGCTCAAAATGGCAGCAAGGAAATGATTCATGACTCGTGCTGAAATTCTGCAGAATACTGGATTGTCTTTGTGGATTGTAGGACAGGATACGGTGCAAAGCATGACCGCTACATGGTAGGAGGTGCCATTTTCCAGAATAAAAATTGCTCTCCAAGGCTGGCCTCCAGGCATAGTCACGGTCGCTTCCCACGGCTTTCATAAAATTGCAGAATGACTGCCGTGACGGATGGAAATCTTGATGGAGCTCACTGGTTCTATCAGCGTGTAGTGCCAAACGTGGCACACGATTCTTCATACTGCAGGGCTGGAAGTCTCTCAACTAGCTTGCAGCAGTTACAAAGTCGTATTTAGCGCCACAAATTCACCATTTAATAGCTGTCCGTGCGAACCTTCGTTGGCAAGGCTGAAGGCATCAGATTTTGAATCGCACCGCTTGTGTATGACCTCTCCGCACTAGTTCCATCAATCTGCCTGTTGTTGTAGTATTTGCTCTCACTCAAAAACCACTTCTAGATAGTTTTAATGCCTATGCATTGAAAAAAAAAAATACTGAGAGATTTCATTCCATAGCACATAGATAACCCTCCTTTGTCTTGACTTGATATGGTTGGGTGGATAGGATTTGGGTTTGGGTTAAGCAAGTGATTGGCGTTCATGGTGCCAATTGAATAGCATGACGCTTACCTAAAAATAGGACGTTCTCTGTTAAGGACTTGTTTGATGACTGTTCCCGTTAACCATCACCTGTGGGACCCTTGAGATACCCCAACATGAGGAACGGTGAGGGACATTTGCTACAACGTTTCTAGAATTGCTAATCGACACTGGAAGTGTCACTTCCAGGAGGATGGTATGGTAGGACTTTTGGAGAACATTCCGAACTATTCAGTCCTCCGTAGTGTAATATCCAGAAGCATCTTGAGGCATAAGTTTATTTCACCAAAGGGCACGAAATAAACCGATTTCTTCTGTCTAGTGCTATCAGGTTCTATGATGAGGGAAGTAAAAATGATTTGTATACTCCAACAAGACATGGTTTGCCAAGGTCGGAGTGGAAGAACTGAAGTATCCTGCACAGAGCCATGACCTCAAGCGCACCGAACACCTTTTGGGATGAACCGGAACACTGAGTGCACCCCAGACCTCCTCGCCTAACATCAGTGTCTGATCTCACTAACGCTCTTGGAGCCGAATCCTCACAGCCACGCTCCGAAATCCCGAAATCCCAGAAGAGTGGAGCGAAGGGGGAATTGATCTGGAATGGCATGTTGATCAGGCGTCCACATACTTTTGGCTGTACAGGGTGTAAATGTACAGTATCCAGGTGAGATTATCCACTTAAGGAAAGGCAAGACTTGGGTCTAAACTGTTACTGGGAAGTGCAAACCTTTCAGTTGTCCATGTGCAACAGCACAGAGTCATCAGTTTAACGTGGGTCACAGGTTCATGGAAGTTAACGTAAGCCACCCGTCATCGAGCGGCACGTCCACGCTGATTTGTGCAGCAGGACCGTGTGTAACTAATCTGTGACAGCAGACAACCGGGAAATCAGGTTCCTTCCCACTGCGTGCTCTTTCGGGAAGACCAGCAGTAAATCGTTTGGATCGAGTGTCCTGGTCGATCGCTCGTCAGGTCTGATTGTGGGACGATGGAAAAGTCAATGGAAACTGATGAACACGAGGCTGTAACAGATGCGCGCGATGCTACTCGAGGATGAACGGCTTCCGTAAATATGTCTGAAGAGCGCATCGTAAGCCGTATAGACGGCCTGTTAACGGGAACCGAGCTTGCAAATTGGACACTTCCTTTCGAATAGCTGCCAATTAACCAGCCAGTTTCACCAAGAGGTATTTAAGCAACTGTGTGTTTACGCACTCGGTTTGATACAATTCTTGTGCATGCTTTATTATTATTATTATTATTATTATTATTATTATTATTATTATTACATTATTTCTCCAAGATTAGATCTTGTGTAGGTTTGACATTTTTGAATGATTTCTACCCCTGATCACGAAGCTCCGCCCCCAGCACTTAGGTAGTCTTTATAGTGTCTGTAAAAAATGACTGACATCCAATCACAAACAAGCATTCCGGACCGGAAGTCAGTTTTCCAAACGGGTTTTCTCAGCAACTTTTGCCAAGGCCACAGCGTTACCCATTGTTGTTTTGTTTGTTTTGTTTTGTTTAATCATGTTATTCCGGGCTATTTCTACACGTGAGGAATAAAAAAAAATCTACTATTGCACCTTTAAGCCATATTAGGTCCATCTATTCCTAGTTGTTGACGCTAGGTGGCAGTAAAACACCAATAATTACTCGTTTTTGGAGAAAGTTTGATAGACAGTTTTACAGCCTTCTGTTTTCAGAAGGAAAAAATAAAGTTTAGCAAAGCGACTACTGAACTTTTGTGGTCTCGGGGTTTTTTCCCCCCTCCTTTTCTTTTCTTTTCTTTTTTTTTTAAAGTTTCCGGTCGGTTAGATTGATCTGCGGAAATCTTGGATGATTGATCTCTGATTCCTCTCATGCAGTTCAGGAAACATTTTGATGATATTTCAGTTAGGTTACAGTGCACTGATCTTTATAGTCTTGTAGAGAAAATATGCAGAACGCTCGCGCTGTGCATTTCGATTTGGGGTTTTTGAACGATTTAAACTTGATGCACGTGGAGGGGAAAATATCTTCAGGATTTTTAGTATTAGCATTAATGATGCATGCAAAACGAGGTCACGTGGGCTGATCTGCAATCGCAATGGCTCTCGAAAAATATTATATTTGGGACATATGTATTGTTTCCCCCTACAATCCTAATTAAAGTCTCTAGTAGCTACAAACAATTTTCCCGACTTGCACTATTTTCCTCTCATGCATTTGAATCCTCACTCTGTCAGTGTGTGTAACCACCAACACCATCTCTGCCATCACACTCTCAGGGGTACTAAACTGTGCCTTTCCTTGTCGCTGTGGTGGCATTTTATTTCCACTTTTACCCTAAACAGTGTGTGCAGTTCATCTTTAAAGCTTTACTCTTGAAAAATAAGAATAATTACAGTACATTCATACAGCCTGCTTTGAATAAACTTTTAAAAGTACACCAAGGTATAACTATGTCACCTGTATATTTTTAATTTTACATCATCACTTGAATGTAGGCCTGCTGCACTTTCAAAATAATTTAAATACATAATTGTACCTAGTGCATCTTTTTTTTTTAACTGGCTTTCATTTAAAGGTACATTTCATACCCCTTTGTTTCATACCCCCCTGTTGGTGTTGTTGTTGTTGTTGTTATTATTCTTGTTGTTTTCCTTGTTTGAGTGATTTATTACTAACTTCCTCACTTATCTGATTATTAAAACTCAGTGCAAATCCTTTCAGTCGAAATCACCAGAGTTTAAAAAGAAAAGAGCCTAATTATAATCATAATCTGTCTAAAATCACCGGAAGTTTGCTGTCCTGTTGTTCCGGGAATATAACTGACCATTCAGGAAGTCTTAAAACATCCGACGTTATATTATGCACGTCGTTTATTATTATTATTATTATTATTATTATTATTATTATTATTATTATTATTAGCATACATTGTTTCTATAGGAGAGAGGGTGTGAGAGAGAAAGAGAGAGAGAGAGAGTGTGTGTGTGTGTGTGTGTGAGAGAGAGAGAGAGTGTGAGAGAGAGAGTGAGTGAGTGTGTGTGTGTGTGTGTGTGTGTGTGAGAGAGAGAGTGAGTGTGTGTGTGTGTGTGTGTGTGTGTGTGTGTGTGTGTGTGAGAGAGAGAGAGAGAGAGAGAGAGAGAGAGAGAGAGAGAGAGAGAGACAGACAGACAGACACTCGCCTCGCCGGCAGTTTGTTTTTCAGCCTTTTGCAGCTGATGAAACTCGAACTGAGCTCGAGTGTGTGATATTAAAGGTGCAGTAGAGAAGTTAGCGCGTGTCCCGGTGTTGGTGATGAGGGCAGAGTTACTGTATAAACCAGTCGCGTGCGTTAAGCGCTGGCGCAATGGGTCACGCGGGGAGGAACACGGAACCCTCTGCGCGCGCCTCTCTCTCTCTCTCTCTCTCTCTCTCTCTCTAACAGACACGCTCGCTCTTCTATTTTCTCAAGACTTTCATCACGCTACAGAAAATCTGTCATTTTTAGATTTTCGTAAAGAGTTTTTTCCCCCTACCAGTTTTATTATTATTATTATTATTATTATTATTATTATTAGTCGTCGTAATTTTCACAGCATCCGATATTTTATTCCGTCCCGTCCAAGTGATACAAATAAGAAAGATTAAGCACTGGCTTAATATTTATTAATAACTACTATTTTATTTACTGTTTGATGTGATTATTATTATTATTATTATTATTATTATTATTATTATTATTATTATTATTTCATTCTAAGGGCCAGACGACAGGAGGTAGCAGTGATAAATATCCCTGTTGATCACTTGATTGATTACCTCGCGCATAGGTCACGCGGGCGCGCAGTAATTTCCTAGCGCCCGCGGCTCCTTTTTCACTTTTACCCCCGGCGCGAGAGCCCCGACATTACAAATTATGGTTTACTTTAACCCTTTCCTTGCCGTTACGGACTCTGCTGGATCGTTTGCAGAAAACGAGTGAAGTTAAATATATTTTTTAAATCCTGTTTTAATAGAATTAAGCGAGGTAAACGGCTCGCTTGGAACAAGCAAATACTTTAACAGGGGAATAAAACCCCAAAAAAGTCGAGAAGCATATTAGTATCCAATAATTCCAGCAGTCTGGACGGATCTTTACACCAGTCCTATACACCTCTCTGTGAGTCCAGGTCGGGGTTTAGTAATAAACTATGTAGTGTTAAAAAAACAAAGGGAACTGGTGAGATATTGCGATTTGCACCGAATGAACGAAAAGTGTTTCCATTCAGGTTAATGGGAGCTGCTACCTCCTCTACCCTCCTTCTCTCCTTCTCTCCTTCTCTCCATCGCTCAGTCTCTCCTTCTCTCCATCTCTTCATCTCTCC
>NC_030432.2:3908394-3915894 GCF_001660625.3 Ictalurus punctatus
TGTGTGTGTGTGTGTGTGTGTGTGTGTTTGTTGGTCACCTGCATGCATCCAGAAGGTCACACTGTAGCGCACGCACAGCTCATTTCAAAATGCTTTTAATCATCACGTGCACGTCGTATCCCACTTGGCCAAGCCACGTTCCACTTCCTGTGGAGCTGAACAAAAGTCCAAACAGTGTGGCCCTCATCCTCATGAAAATTCTACATCACACACACATTTAAAATAAAATCATACAGTGGTTCTGGCCGCTGTATTCCCCAATGTAGCTCACATTCACTGTATTAAGTTAATGGGTTATCTTGTTGTTGTTGTTGTTGTTGTTGTTGTTGTTGTTGTTGTTGTATGGATTTTGGATGTTGGTTTGTTCTCAGAATTATTTAAGAGAGTTCAGTTTTACTGGTTTACTGGTCAATTGTATTTCAGTGTCGTGTTTTGTTTGTTTTTGTTTTTTTTAAATAATTTTTTTAATTTTTATTTTATTTTATTATTATCATTATTATTATTATTATTATTTTAAAACCAGACGCACAGAAGTACAGCCTTAAATCCTATCTCTCATGCGTTATAGACATTGCACATCTAACTCGTGTGATCTGTAAGCTGATGCTGATGAAGTTTGAAAAGCTGCACATGTTAAGCGTGTCTCGTCGTCTCGCGCTTTAATGCTTCCGTCACTTTTGACGTCACGTCTTTCTGTCGACTTTCATGTGACTGGTGTTGCAGTGAAAAGACAAGTGAAGTGTAATATAAGATAAGTGAGGATTTTATCTAACAACAATAATAATAACAATAACAACAACAACAACAATGATAATAACAATAATAATAGTAATAATAATAGTAATAATAATAACAATAATAATAATAATAATAACAATAATAATAAATGGGAAACGCATGGAGTGAATCACACTTTTCATGATTCTTGGGAAAATTCGGGTGTTTCTAATAAGATTCCTGCATTAACTTACTGAGTAAGTTAAGTTAAAAAAAAAAAAAAAGAAAGAAAGAAAATAAATAAATAAGGAGATAAGAGCACGTGCGTTCTCATGTAAAGAAAAATAATATATATTTTTTTTAAAGAAAGAAATTTAGCGCCACAAGTGGAAAAATATTTGAGAATGTTATTAAAAAATTTCTATTAAAAAGCTATCATAGGCATGTGTTAATATAACTCATTCTAATTTAATGATACTTTTATTTATTTATTTATTTATTTATTTATTTATTTAGTGATGCTTCATTTGAGATACCCTAAATAAATTCAGATTGGATGATCGAAAGCACTTGTGTGTGAGTGTGTGTGTGTGTGTGTGTGTGTGTGTGTGTGTGTGTGTGTGTGTGTGTGTGTGTGTGTGTACAGTAAAAAGCGAGAGGTGCTTTGTTTACTGTTCATGCTGTGAGCAGACATGTTGATTTGACGTCACTTGCTGAACTCAGGGTTGAGGAGACCCTTCATCCCTGAGTAGGAATTCCAACCTGAGGGGGCGTCTTTGTTGGTTTTTCCTCAGAGTACGACCTGTAGTCGCGTTAGTTACGACCTATGAGGTGTTAACGGTATGACTTGTACCAATCTGCCAACCATTACAATTCTTCATTCGTTAAACCGAACCGAAGCACGTGTCGTACTATTTTTAGGATTTCTACAGTAGTTACGTCGAATGTCGTGAAACATCCGACTTTTCCATAGTACATAACTGTTACAAAGCACTGACACTGGAGACTCCTTCCATAAATGTTGAAAAAACATCT
This sequence comes from Ictalurus punctatus, assembly GCF_001660625.3. NCBI lineage: Eukaryota > Metazoa > Chordata > Actinopteri > Siluriformes > Ictaluridae > Ictalurus > Ictalurus punctatus. The sequence goes on from NC_030432.2 coordinate 3,910,147, forward strand.
TACAGAAAAAAAGTGCAAGTGATGATACCTTTTTTTTTTTTTTTCCACCAATAGGGTTAAAGGATGTTAGAGACTAAAGCAATGATTTCTTTTACTCATCTGGTGGGAGTAAAGATGATGAAGAGGACCGCTGAGCTGTAGAGTAACGATAGGGTGCGATGATGGGGATAGTGTATAACAGGGCTTGTGTGTGTGTGTGTGTGTGTGTGAGGCAAAGAGAGGCCAGTGTGGGTTGTGATCATGATGGATCACATGCTCAGAAGGGTTTGATTGATCAGACAGAAGCCACTGCGTTTGGTCAAGAGGTCTGATTACGGCCTGGGAATTCTTTTCTGGATGTTCTGGTAAGAGAGCGGTGTTTGTGCAAGGGGTAATAATCCTTGGGGGGTGGTGGTGGTGGGGAGGCATGGGGGTGTTGTTGGGGTGCATAGGGGTGGATGACAGTGACACAGTTCCTCTCATCCATCAACGCCTCCGAGTCACCATTGTTTCTCTCTGTCTCTGTGTCTTAATACGAGTGGGTCTGATTGCACGCAACTATTTATTTATCTGCTGCTCTGTGATTGGTCACAGGTCAGGTCATGTGGTTGTTTATTTGGGAATTTGATTGGTGTGACTGATGACTCCATCATTTTATGCCCCACGGGGTTGCACTTCGGTCCGCCTAACTTCCCTCTAGCATCGACGCTCTACTGACCGAATTATCGCTCCATTCTGATTGGTCAGAATGTGTCGATTCGTTTTCTGTAACAGCGGCTCCGACGGCTGTAATCCAAATCACAGGTTTATACAGCCGTAATGTGCTTGTCAAAATGCGTCAGCGTTTCTATGGTAACAGCTATGTAAGTCACAAGCTAGTAACTGAGGGGGGGTTTATTTAACATATATGGAAGGAGTCTCCAGTGTCAGGGCATTGTAACGGTCAGAAAGATTCCACTATATGTAATTATAATCTAAAAGTCACTACAGTAGTGTGTGTGTGTGTGTGTGTGTGTGTGTGTGTGTGTGTGTGTGTGTGTGATAAGGAACCATGGGAGCCATTCTTTCAGTTGTGTTTACTACATGGAAACCAGTACCAGCACAGAACAATGAACTAACCCTATCCCGGCCTTGGGACCTAAGGTCAGAGAGGCTGTGAAACATACACACACACACACACACACACACACACACACACACACACACACACACACACACACAAAGTCCTGCCGCCAGTCTGCTCAGGATGAGTGCCAAAGTTGAGGTCATTGCCTACATTCGGACTCGAACGCTACAGATATTTTTGTATAGTGTGTGTGTGTGTGTGTGTGTGTGTGTGTGTGTGTGTGTGTACGAGTGCTTGAGTTTGTCATTGTCATTACCTAATCGCACTGTTTATTGGGTGTGTGCGTCTGAACTTTGTTAATTCAGAGAGGTACAGAGGCCTGCGGCACTTAATTCTTTGTGTATTTGTGTACGTGCGCGTGTTTGTGTATTTGTGTAGTTTTTATTCAAATCCCAACTCCCGAGCCGTACCTTTTCCTGACCTCCTATTGTAATAGAAACACTACCTTTAACTGTTATTTCCCAGACATCCAGCCACTGATTTCACTTCTGATAACTGGGAAAATTGAATGGCACCAACGGCGACATCAACGAAAGCTCATGAGGTCATCGGTTACATTTTATTTATTTGTTTATTTTTTACTCGCCATGGTTCAGCTGGATGAGACGAATGTTTTACGCTGGCTGAGAGAACACCAAGTGGATGACCTGAGACCTGAGGTAAGAAACGAATCAAACTCGAGCCCGAATATTTTCTCCGAATTGTTCAGTGAAACAACGATCAGTGCATTTTACACCATTTATCATGAGACGAACATCTGTTTGTATCCAGATGCAAAAAAAAGTGGTCAGGATTTCATCATCTTTTGTTTATCCTGTTCTTGCGCTAACTGGCTAAGTTGAAATCCGCTGACTTGATATCGTTTTTAAATAAGTCTTATTTAGCGTATTTAGTGTCCCGGCTTTTATTGTCTTATTCGTAGCTCAACGGCAACTTCCTCATGACTTTCGCAGTATAAAAGTTCACAGCGGCGTGACGAAGCCCGATGCTGTGACTATAGCGTGAGCCACGCGTTGCGAATCACACCATACATCGGCCCAGGATCTAGCTGGTTCATACGAGAACTTTTTTATTTATTTATTTTTTTAAATAGCTAATTATGTATTACCCCGCATGAGTGACGATCTTCTCCGAATTCGGAACACGCAAGTACTGTTTGTGCAAAGTTTTTTTTTTTTTTTACATAACGAAGCCGTCGTGCTTCCTGCACGCGGTCACCTTGTGGTTAAACGTAGTGTCGGCCTGACACCAAAACATGATGTGCTATGTTAGAAACTTTGTTGATTTATTTACTTTGTTTAGTCAGTACTAAAGCACTTAAATAGCTACAGGGCCCTCCAGTAATATTGGCACCCTTGGTAAATATGCGCAAAAAAAATCTGAGAAAATGGTCTTTATTGTGTAACCTTTTGAACTGACTTCTGCAGTTCTCCAGCTGTGATCCTTGGAGATTTTTTGTCCACTCGAACCGTCCTCGTCACAGTGCGTTGAGACGATATAGACACACGTCCAATACCAGATTGATTCATAACATTACCAGTTGACTGGAACTTCTTAATTATTGCCCTGATGGTGGAAACGGGCATTTCAATGCTTGTGCTATTTTCTTATAGCCACGCCCCATTTTGTGAAGCTCAACAACCTTTTGCCGCACATCCCAGCTCTATTCCTCGCTCTTACCCATTGTTATGAATGACAGAGGGAATTTGGCTTGTTTGTTACCTCATATTTATACCCCTGTGAAACAGGAAGTCATGGTTGAACAATTTCCTGTTCCTAGTCACCCAGGTGTGCTAAAACAAAGTATCAGTGGGAATATACTTCAAATATATGAATATGAATTCATAGGGGTGCCAATAATTGTTGTACACTTATAGTTAACAAAAGATGGATTTAAATGAATCATTTTGTTGCATTTTATTTCCTCAACAGCAAAACAGAATAAAAATATCTCTTACACAATAACTCTCTCGCTCGCTCTCGCTCTCGCTCTCTCTCGCTCTCTCTTAGATTAAGAGATTAAGATGTTTTCATTTGGCTCTGCGTCAAGAAAGTCAACTTCATATAACACAACAATAATGGTAAATACACACGTAACACAGGCCATGACTTTGTGAAATCCCCGTGTGTGTGTGTGTGTGTGTGTGTGTGTGTGTGTGTGTGTGTGACAGCAAGAGATAAAGTAGAATGAAAGGAGTTCAGGCTCATTGTGCTGCTGAAGGTCAAAGGACAGGAAGATGTGAGGACACACACACTAACTTGGCAAAATGAACACACACACACACACACACACACACACACACACATACTGAGCCAGCTCTTTTGTAACGAATAACCTTTCGCCTCCCTGAGCAAATAGGAAAGTAAATATCTGCAGAAGATAAAAAAGAAGAAGAGAATAACGTGAGAATGACTTTGACTCTGACTTTTTTTTTTTTTTTACACATTGAGAAATCCGTCACAACCAGGAAGTGGATTCATGCTCGGCTCCTCTCTAATGGAGCTTTAGTACAACTATAAGTACATTTTAGCAGTAAATGGAGTGAACCCTGGTGTGGTCTTCTGCTCTTGTACATCTCGAGGTTCACCGTGTTGCGTGCTTTGAGATGCTTTTCTGCTCACCACGCTTGTAAAGACCGGTGATCCGAGTTCCTGCAGCTTTCCGGCCTACACAAACACCACTCACTGGATGTTTTTTGTTTTTAGCACCAAACTCGAGGTGTTTGTGAGCGATCAGCAGTTTCAGAAATCCTCAAACCATCCTGCGTCCAGTCGCTGAGATCATTCGGATTTTTTTCCCCGTCGCGCTGCTGCAACACGATTGGCTGATTGTATAATTGCAGGTATTGAGGTGTTCCTAATAAATTGGACGGCAACTGTATCTACTCCCAAGCTCGGTCCTTCATCTAATATCTAGCTGTTGAATCAAAAGATCCGTTTTTTTGTTGTTGTTGTTGTTTTTTTTTAGTTGAGTGATTGCTTGTCAGAAGGTATTGTACGGTCTGTAAACCTTGACCTTTGACCCCCACATCTTACTCTCAGGTGTCAGAGGAAAAAGTATAACAGCGAGTGAACCTCTTCCTTTTCCACGGCCCTGTCAGGTCAGCCTGTTATGAGAAGCGCGAGTCTCGTTACCTACGGAGGGGATTTTCGGATATTTCGGCAGGGCGGGTCTGACCCGATCCGATCTTTTTTTCCGTTCCGATCCGGAGATGAGACGTGCACACACATGCGCTCCTGGAGGAAGAGCGTGAACAATAGAGACAGTGGAGATTCTCTTCCTCTCCCAGCGGCATTCCAAAGATTCCCACTGGCCGGAATTCCAGGCCCGGCCCAGGAATCTCGCTCTCGCTCCAGGCTTTGATGAGCTCCGTCCCCTTGGTTTCCTGAGATTGTGACTCTGCCACAAAAACAAGAGCGGCTGATGAGAGGGAGACATTGAGGGAGATGGAGATGTGAGGAGAGGATAAGCAGGTGAGAGAGAGAGAGAGAGAGAGAGCGAGAGCGAGCGCGAGAGAGATGGCAGATCCTCAGGATGTCCTGTTTTGATTAATGTAAGCATCTGTACTCTCCTGGAGAAATATTGTGCTGCAGGAGATTAAAGATCACTTGTGATGTTTTGGCATTTCGCCCCATGCTCTGAACTCTTGGACAGCTGGACAGTGTTTGGTAAACCCATTTGAAATCTGTTGATTCGTTATTCCAGGAACATTGGGCGTGAGGCGGGAATACATTCTGGAGGGGACACCAGTCCGTCGCAGGACAACGCGCACATTCCCACTCGTCCAAGGAGAAATTGAAAGTAGGGTCACAATGGATCTGGATCTTATCCCGGGAACGCTCAGCGCAAAGCACCTTGGATAGGATGATGGGACGCCGGTCCATTGCAGGGGAGCGTGCATTTACGTTCACATTCGGGCGCAAATTAGAGTTGGCAGGAAACCAGAGTGAACCCATTTGGCTTCCCCCAGAGCTCAGGAACCCTGGAGGTGGAAAGGCTGTCCACGGCACCGTCGTACCTCTTATCGCCCTCTTACCTGTGCTACTTTCTTTCTAGCTAGTGCTGAAGTTAATGTCATTGTGATTGGCGAGGAAGTTCGAATCAGGAGCGTTGCTATGGTTACAGTTCTGCAGCAGACTCGTAGTTCGGTAACATACTTTAAGAAACAAAACCTGAACCGATAACCAAATAAGTGCCTAGTGCAGCTAACCGGCTAACTACAGTCCCATTGCACATGGGAAGTCACTGTCTCTACCGCAGCAGTTTCCCAATGATTACAAGTTACGAACAACATATCACACTTTTTATCCAGTTACAGTTACGTTTACTGTAGTGTGACGTCCAGGAGACCATCACGTAATAAGACACATAAATAAAGACAATAAAAGTGCAGCGTAACAACAGTAACAGTACGCTTTTAAAAATCTGTTTATTCTTAGGCTTGGAGTTTGTGCAGTGTCTACCGCGCAAGTCCATGTGTACGAGAGGTTGCTATAGAAACGATAACGCCTTAGAACTAACAGCTCGCATTACTAGAAACGCAACGCACGCTCGCTCGTCCTCTTTTCGTCACAATAATCGTGATGTGACGTTCACAGTGCTGTAATCATAACCCAGATGTTTTTGTGGAATTAGACTGCAC
>NC_030432.2:3925894-3933394 GCF_001660625.3 Ictalurus punctatus
CTTCCCTATCCCAGACACACATTATTCCCATTCCCATTTCTGTTCCTTTCCTTCCCTTTCCTTTCCCAGTCACATATCATTCCCATTCCCATTTCCTTTCCCTTTCCTTTCCCAGACACACATCATTCCCATTCCCATTTCCTTCTCCTTTCCCAGTCACATATCATTCCCATTCCCATTTCCTTCTCCTTTCCCAGTCACATATCATTCCCATTCCCATTTCCTTTCCCTTTCCTTTCCCAGACACACATCATTCCCATTCCCATTTCCTTTCCCAGTCACACATCATTCCCATTCCCATTTCCTTCTCCTTTCCCAGTCACATATCATTCCCATTCCCATTTCCTTCCCTTTCCTTTCCCAGTCACACATCATTCCCATTCCCATTTCCTTTCCCTTTCCTTTCCCAGACACACATCATTCCCATTCCCATTTCCTTTCCCAGACACACATCATTCCCATTCCCATTTCCTTTCCCTTTCCTTTCCCAGACACACATCATTCCCATTCCCATTCCCATTTCCTTTCCCAGACACACATCATTCCCATTCCCATTTCCTTTTCCTTTCCCAGACACACATCATTCCCATTCCCATTTCCTTTTCCTTTCCCAGACACACATCATTCCCATTCTCATTTCCCTTTCCTTTCCCAGACACACATCATTCCCATTCCCATTTCCTTTCCCTTTCCTTTCCTTCCTTTCCTTTCCCAGTCACATATCATTCCCATTCCCATTTCCTTTCCCTTTCCTTTCCCAGACACACATCATTCCCATTCCCATTTCCTTCTCCTTTCCCAGTCACATATCATTCCCATTCCCATTTCCTTCTCCTTTCCCAGTCACATATCATTCCCATTCCCATTTCCTTTCCCTTTCCTTTCCCAGACACACATCATTCCCATTCCCATTCCCATTTCCTTTCCCAGTCACACATCATTCCCATTCCCATTTCCTTCTCCTTTCCCAGTCACATATCATTCCCATTCCCATTTCCTTCCCTTTCCTTTCCCAGTCACACATCATTCCCATTCCCATTTCCTTTCCCTTTCCTTTCCCAGACACACATCATTCCCATTCCCATTTCCTTTCCCAGACACACATCATTCCCATTCCCATTTCCTTTCCCTTTCCTTTCCCAGACACACATCATTCCCATTCCCATTCCCATTTCCTTTCCCAGACACACATCATTCCCATTCCCATTTCCTTTTCCTTTCCCAGACACACATCATTCCCATTCCCATTTCCTTTTCCTTTCCCAGACACACATCATTCCCATTCTCATTTCCCTTTCCTTTCCCAGACACACATCATTCCCATTCCCATTTCCTTTCCCTTTCCTTTCCTTCCTTTCCTTTCCCAGTCACATATCATTCCCATTCCCATTTCCTTTTCCTTTCCTTTCCCAGACACACATCATTAGCATTCCCATTTCCTTTTCCTTTCCTTTCCCAGACACACATCATTCCCATTCCCATTTCCTTTCCCTTTCCTTTCCTTCCTTTCCTTTCCCAGTCACATATCATTCCCATTCCCATTTCCTTTTCCTTTCCTTTCCCAGACACACATCATTCCCATTTCCTTTCCTTTCTTTTCCCAGACACATATCATTCCCATTTCCTTTCCTTTCTTTTCCCAGACACATATCATTCCCACTTTTTTCCCTTTCCCTCCGTCTCCTCTCATCCGTGAGAGAGAAATGGGTGGCTCATTGTGTCCTGGATGCTGAGTGGATTTGAAGGTTCTTTTGCAGTAAACATGTGAAGAGCCGTTGTTGCTTGAGGAGGAGGACAAAGGAGGGGAGAAGGACGTGTTTTGTTGTGCCCTAAATAGGGCCCCTAAAATTGACCTCCTTCAAAGCCTGGGCTCTTGCGGCTTATTACCATTTCCATCACCTCAACCCGGGCGCTCGTCCCTGTTCCTTCCACTGGATTCACACTCTGAATGTGAGACGTTTTGTGTCGTCTCTGAACGCACACTTCAGAGAACTGGAAAAAAAAGTTTTCTCTCTCATTCTCTCTCTTTTCTGACGCTCTCTCTCTCTCTCTCTCTCTCTCTGCACTGAATAGACACTAAATCTCTTCAAGGTTAGGACTTAACCTTCGCTGTCTCCGCCAATCCCTGCCCCATTCTGCTCTCCAACCAATCAATATCAGATGATTGCTAAACAATGTTGTTTTTGACAGACAGGTAGGTGCCATCACGGGATTGGCCGACACTGGCGTGAAACAAATACACACTCTCTCTCTCTCTCTCTCTCTCTCTCTCTCTCACACACACACACACACACACACACACACTCACTCAAAAGTGAAATTACCATTTGGCTGGAATGATGCCATTCATCTTTGTCAACGGCTCCGGCTGTCCCGCAGGCCCCGGCTCAGTCCGCATTAATTCCTTGCTTTGCATCAGCTGAATTTGGGCAAATCCAGGAGGATCTCTCTCTCTCTCTCTCTCTCTCTCTCTCTCTCTCTCTCTCTCTCTCTCTCTCTCTCTCTCTCTCTCTCTCTCTCTCTCTCTCACTGTGTTCGAGCATTTCTCTCGGTTTGTTTAACGCACCAATTCCAGCTGATTTGCGCGCGTTGTGCTTCTGTCTCCTTGTTTAAGGCCTAAATGAAAAAATCACACACACACACACACACACACACACACACACACACACACACACACACCGTATAAGAGAGAGGACGAAGTATAAAGATCAGAGCAAAAAAAAAAAAACGCACAAAGGAGAGAGAAAGAAATGGAGCGATGGAACAAAAACAAATTGTATGTAAGTTCCAAGACTCTTACAACGGTCCTGACACTGGAGACTCCTTCCATAAACATCTTCTTACAGTGATTCCATGATTTTATTTGTTATTATTATTATTATTATTATTATTATTATTATTATTGTTATTATGATCAGTTTATGTAGATCCTCCACCATATAAGTCCATGTTACTATAGAAACGGTGAGGTATTAGAAGAGCGCATTAATATAAAGAATTACAGCCGGGACTACAGTCAAAGCCGCTGTTATAGAAAATGAACCCACGCCTTCTGACCAATCGGGTTCGAGCATCCAGCAGCCGGTCTGTTTGAGGAGTAATTTGCGAGGCGAGGGGAATTACTGGGCCGCGTGTTGTATATCGGGTTCCGCCACACGTTTATTAGGCTGTAGCTCATGCTACACTAGAGCCTTCACGCGCACGGCGGAAGTCTGCACCCTGGGAATGCTGGGAAAGAAAAAAAGAAGGAGAAGAAATTCGCCGTGGTGACGGATTTGCTCGCGTTGCGTTATGATGAACAGATTGAACAGCGTGTCATGAGAAAAAGAGGGAGAGAGAGAAGTGTAATTGAAGGGTATGAATGAGTGAAGGGCATGAATCACTTTTTGGAACAAGGTGTGTGTGTGTGTGTGTGTGTGTGTGTGTGTGTGTGTGGGTGTGTGTGTGTGTGTGTGTGTGAGTGAGATAATTTATATTTCATATTTTTATGTGAGTCAAATTAATGAGGGAAAGTCTTCCAATAGACAGCCAGGACCTCTCTCTCTCTCTCTCTCTCTCTCTCTCTCTCTCTCTCCCTCTCTCTCTCTCTCTCTCTCACTCTTTCTCTTTCTCCCTCCCTCCCTCTCTCTTTCAATCTCATTTCCCCCTCTCTCTTTCTCTCTTTCTTTCGCTCTCTCTCTCTCTCTCTGTGTGTCCCCCCTCTCTCCCTCTCTCTCTTTCTCTCTCTCGCTCTCTCTCTCTTTCTTTCTCTCTCTGTCCCCCTCTCTCTTTCTTTCTCTCTCTGTCCCCCTCTCTCTTTCTTTCTCTCTCTCGGTGTCCCCCCTCTCTCCCTTTCTTTCTCTGTCTCTCTTTCTCTTTCTCTCTCATTTCCCCCTCTCTCTCTCTCTCTTTCTCTCTCTCTCTTTCTCACTCTCTCTCTCTGTTCCCCCTTTCTCCCTCTCTCTCTTTCTTTCTCTCTCTCTTTCTCACTCTCTCTCTCTCTCTGTCCCCCCTCTCTCCCTCTCTCTCTTTCTTTCTCTCTCTCTTTCTCACTCTCTCTCTCTCTCTGTCCCCCCTCTCTCCCTCTCTCTCTTTCTTTCTCTCTCTCTTTCTCACTCTCTCTCTCCCCCCCACTCTCTCTCTCTCTCTCTCTCTTTCTTTCTCTCTCTCTTTCTCCCTCTCTCTCTTTCTTTCTCTCTCTCTCCCCCCCACTCTCTCTCTCTCTCCCTCTCTCTCTTTCTTTCTCTCTCTCTTTCTCCCTCTCTCTCTTTCTTTCTCTCTCTCTTTCTCACTCTCTCTCTCCCCCCCCACTCTCTCTCTCTCTCTCCCTCTCTCTCTTTCTTTCTCTCTCTCTTTCTCCCTCTCTCTCTTTCCCTTCCCCCCCACTCTCTCCCTCTCTCTCTTTCTCCCTCTCTCTCTTTCCCTTCCCCCCCACTCTCTCCCTCTCTCTCTTTCTTTCTCTCTCTCTTTCTCCCTCTCTCTCTTTCCCTCCCCCCCCCCACTCTCTCTCTCTCTCTCTCTCTCTCTCTCTCTCGCATGCTGGGAGTTGCTGGATGAGAATCGCGTGTGAGAGTGACCGTTACAAACTTTCTTTCTCTTCGGTTTTCTTACCTATTCGGGGGTCACGTTCGCGTTTGAAATGTAAAAATAATAATAATAAAAAATGTAAAAATAAATAAATAAATGAATAAAACCCCTCCCTGTCCGTTGGGAGAAGAAGGCCCGCGGGGGCGAGATGGCGGCGCGGCCCAGTGGTGGTCAACTGCTCGATCGATTAATCGAGGACGGAATCTGGGTCAGTGGAGAAGTTGTTTTGTTCTCACCGCTGGCTTCCGAAATCAGCCGAGTCACCATATCAAATGGTGGGAATATCTGGGGTGGGAAAGTTACCGAGCGGAATTAAACTGTAAACACCCGGAGCTGAAGCACGTCACGTCTTTCAGGCGGCACGTGCTGATGTTTCTCATGTCTTCTCACACGTGAAGGTAAATCCTACATGCTGTATGCACGCACCAGGAACGTGAGATGTTTCGAATGTGGAGACATCGGGCACAAAAGGCCTGGCCGCCCACACACAGCACCGGCCAGTGAGGAAGCAGAGCCGAGCCATGCGAGGGTGAAGAAGGCGGGCAGACCGGGGTCAGTGCAGGGGGCGTGGCTACGGGTCAACCTGCTGCTCGTGCTGAGAGGAGTGCCGAGGAACATGCAGGGGAACACGATGAGCCTGAACCTGTGTGAAGCAGACTCTGCTGAGCTGCAGGCGTCGCAGCTGGAGGACGGCGTAGTTGAGGAAGGTGGAGGAGAGGGTGCACAGAGTGGTGACGTGGTGGAGGAACAGGGAGTAGGTGCTGCATTAATTGAGAATAGTGGTGTGGTGACGGAGGACGCTGGTGTAAGTGCAGGAAATGAGGGGAGCGGTGAAAGGATTAGGGAGGATAGCGGAAGTGTCATGGAGGACGCTGGTGTGGTCAGAGGAACTGTTCTGGGAATTAGTGATGTGGTTATGGAGGATGATGAAAATGCTACAGAGGTTACAGATGTGGGTAAGGGGCGTGGTGCTGTGGAGGCGGGGAGTAGCACAGGCGTGGCTGATCCTTTAATGAACTCGTTAGATGAGATGAATAATTTCTTAGATGAGACTTTTGGAAAGGTCGGGGACGTAGCGGACTTTTTCCCAGATACAGATCCATTTTTAGTTTCGGTATCAAAACTACAAAAAGACAACACCTTCAACTGAGTCAAGAAAAGAGGAAACACTCGCGGAAAATGGCAACGCAGCGCACGGAAAGAAAAAGATCTTTTAAAAGATCAATGGCTAAGTCTCTCTCTCTCAATCTCTCAATCTCTCTCACTCTCTCTCTCTCTCGATCTCTCTCTGTCTCTCTCTCACTCTCTCTCAATCTCTGTCTCTCTCTCTCTCACTGTCTCTCTCTCTCAGTGTCTCTCTCACAATCTCTGTCTCTCGCTCACTGTCTCTCTCACAATCTCTGTCTCTCTCTCACTGTCTCTCTCTCAATCTCTGTCTCTCTCTCAGTGTCTCTCTCACAATCTCTGTCTCTCTCTCACTGTCTCTCTCTCAATCTCTGTCTCTCTCTCAGTGTCTCTCTCACAATCTCTGTCTCTCTCTCACTGTCTCTCTCTCAATCTCTGTCTCTCTCTCACTGTCTCTCTCTCACTGTCTCTCTCTCAATCTCTGTCTCTCTCACAATCTCTGTCTCTCTCTCACTCTCTCTCTCTCAATCTCTGTCTCTCTCGCTCAATGTCTCTCTCTCAATCTCTGTCTCTCTCTCACTGTCTCTCTCACAATCTCTGTCTCTCTCTCACTGTCTCTCTCTCAATCTCTGTCTCTCTCTCTCACTGTCTCTCTCTCAGTGTCTCTCTCTCTCTCTCTCTCTCTCTCTCTCTCTGTCTCCCTCACAATCTCTGTCTCTCTCTCTCACTGTCTCTCTCTCAGTGTCTCTCTCTCTCTCTCTCTCTCTCTCACAATCTCTGTCTCTCTCTCTCTCTCCCTGTCTCTGTCTCAAAGTCTCTCTCTCTCTCTCAATTTCTCACTCTCTCTCTCGATGTCTCTCTCTCTCTATGTCTCTTTCACAATCTCTGTCTCTCTCTCTCTCTCTCTCTCTCTCACTGTCTCTCTCTCACTGTCTCTCTCTCAATGTCTCTCTCTCAATCTCTATGTCTCTCTCTCTCACTGTGTCTCTCCCTCTCTCTCTCTCTTGCATGCATTGATTTACTACATTTTTGTGCAATGATTGTACATGTCACATCGTGTGTGTGTGTGTGCGTGTGTTTGTGTGTGTGTGTGTGTGTGTGTGTGTGTGTGTGTGTGTGTGTGTGTGTTTCTGCGGCCTGGAATGTCCATCTCTCGCTTTTCTCACTGGCCGATTCTGATGCCTTTTTAAAAAGAGGCTTCGTTTCTCCTGCATGCCTCCCGCTGGCTAAATCAGGAACCCCGGGGTTAATTTATGGGTACGCGAGCCATAAATGCTGATTTGCGATTCCGCGAGTGTGTTTGTGTTATGCGGCTCCGCGATCTTATCCCACCGATGGATGGATGGATGGATGACACATGTCTTCCGAGCCCTGTTTAGACTACTGCATTCTCTTTTTCCTCTTCCAGGACAGAAATACGATAGAGCATGATTGCTACCAATGCGCCCTGACCTGGCACCCAAGGTCACGGGGTCAGGGGTCGGAAACCATTTCCTGTCTCCAGTGTGTGTGGGCAGAGGATGATTCCCAATGATGGTATCAGTGTGTGTGTGTGTGTGTGTGTGTGTGTGTGTGTGTGTGTGTGTGTGTGTGTATAGTACAAGACGGCTGATCATATCTGTATGAGATGTCAAGTCTCAGAACACGGAGAAGGATCGGTTTCTCACAGAAACACTGCTGTGTGTGTGTGTGTGTGTGTGTGTGTGTGTGAGAGAGAGAGAGGGAGAGACCATATGCATGCTGTCTGTTCACACACAGTCTTAAACACAGCTCAGGTTTGTGGTGATCTGTGCGGGGGTCAAAGACAAG
>NC_030432.2:3948394-3953394 GCF_001660625.3 Ictalurus punctatus
GTGTGTGTGTGTGTGTGTGTGTGCGCCAATCTGAAGTGTCAATATACAACCATTATTCACTTTCTAATCGACACACATTTGAAACAGTGACGATGTTCATTATGTAATTCCTCAGCGCTGTCGAGTTCTCGATTCTGATTGGTCACCGGCGTATATGTTATCGTTTCTATAGTAACAGCCCGTTCACAGAGACTCGTCTGGCATGCTTGACTCCCCACATAATCCTAAACTAATATCGAACAGGTCATAAAGCATGTAATATGGTGACGCTTTGTCGCACGTGAGAAGATGTTTATTTGACGTTTTAGTCACTGGAAGGAGTCTCCAGTGTCGGTGTGGACCATGGAGAAGTTTCCAGAACAGAGGAGTTTGGATTTTGGATCTGGACTCCAAGATGAAATGGAAATAGCTGGTTACCGTCCGTATGGAGTTGCTCACGTTCTTCCTGTTTACATACAGGTTCCTTCAGGGTTCTCGAGTTTCCTCACACGTCCCAAAATGCTCCACATGGTGAACTCCTGACTCTAAATTGAATTAATTGGCGCTCAGTGGGAATGTATGTGTGTGTGTGTGTGTGTGTGTGTGTGTGTGTTGTACTGTACTGTAATGGGCTGGTGTTCCTTCCCATGTGTATTCGGAGCTCATACCCAGTGTTCCCAGGACAGACCCGGGATCCACCAGCACCGGAATAAAGGATCAAGCGCTTACTAAAGAAAATGTAAATGGCCCAAACATACACACTTTAAGCGTAGATAAGTGTGTGAGTGAGTGAGAAAAAATGAGGAAGGAGCCTATCAATCGAGACATAGTTTAAGTGAACCATGAGGTCCATAAGGAGTTTTGGTCTCAGTTAAAAAGCGTTCAAAACGAATCTTAGTTTAAAGCGTTTTCTTTTTGTTTCGTATTTTCATATTTTCGTATCGTAGGTTTAAAAGCGTAAACTGCGCCGGACCTGCGATGATAGCTTCGTTTTCGGTGTAAAAGTAAAATCGCGTGAAAATAACGGTTCATTTCTTATTTTTAATTGGTGCGAGTGTCGGCAGGTACGAGAATTATAATGCTAGCAACTCGAACGTGTATGTCCCGATCGGTCTCGTTAACAACGCCCGAGCGCTCGGAGACGATAGGAGACGTGCTCTTGTTCCTTTCTGTGTTTTTCTCGACGTGGATAAACATTTTAAGGTTTTTGTTCAAGAGGATGGTGAAAAGTATTTACACCAATTTTTTTAGATTGGCTTTTGTTGTTTTGTTTTTTTTTTGCTCGTGTTTTTATAATGTTTTTACCTACAAACCGTATGTACTGTACATTTAGCCTTTCAGGCTTTCTGTCAGGAGAACCTTTCCACCTAAAAAATTTCCCCTAATGAAATCCCCCTTGGGTTTAAAAAGAAATCATATTTATTTTATAAATAATAAATGTGCAGAAACGATGTTTAAAAAGACCATCTGTAGTATTTTTGCGGTGTATGTTTAATTTAACGTGACTGCAAAGACCTGGTTGGGAAACTTTTAAAAAAATTTTTTTTTTTTTTTTTTTAAATATTTTTTGTATTAAAAATTTGGACACGGGTTCAACGAGAAACGCAGCATTTTGAACATTTTGTGCTCTCGGGAAATAATAAATAATAAATAAATAATCCGCGCTGGTTAAAGCACCAAGAAAACAAACATCAGTCGTTTTCTAATCAAATAATTAAAACCCAGGCAATTAAAACGACACCAAAAACCCAAAGGGGACCGAGAGAGAGAGAGAGAGAGAGAGAGAGAGAGAGAGAGAGAGAGAGAGAGAGAGAGAGCGCGAGAGAAGGAGGGTGGGATTGTCCGAGTAAAGCGAGTCACCCCTGGAGTTTTTGCTCTATTGTACCATGTAAACAATGCCAGTTTTGATAACCTTTGACCCCCTAAAGTGTAGCGTTGAATGGCTGGGACGCGCCCCCTCAGCAGCTGCTTCTTAGGGAACAGAAGAGTGAGAGAATAGGGGAAGGAGCATTGGGAAGCGGGGAGTAAAAGAGAGAAAGGCATTAATTAAAGTGGTAATTAAATGAAGCTCAGAGCCTCGAGGCTGTGTCAACAGACCAGGCAACATCACAGCACAGCACACTCGACAACGTCCGGCGGGACAGCCGTGAACGCCGCGTCCCATTAAAACAATAATACAAATCACGCCCCTTTAACTCGCAACTCCTACTCGGGAACTTGGGACGGTCTCTTCAAGCTGAAGTTCAGCAAGTGACGCCATTCAACATGGCCGCTCACAGCGTCAAGAGTAAACAAAGCAGCATCTTACCTGTAAATGAATTATACCGCATACGTGTACAAGTATTAGCTTCAGATCCGTCAACATGTACATGTAATCGCTTGAGTAAGGGAGGGAAAAGAAACTATGCGTCACGCGGCTTGGTGTTTAACAGACAGTTTAAAAGCCGTCAGTTTGACCAAGGATCGGACTAAAGTCCTGTGAGCTACATGTGATTTCTTTTTCTTTTTTTTCTTTCTCGTTATTTCTTTTTCTCAAAAATTTGATCACACTGTGGGTCACAAACCAGAGCAAAATGGACATCATTTATTTTATGGAATAATGAAAAAATCATCATCATTTGTAATCAGATGCAGACAGAAAAAAATGCCCTGAGCCGTCGCTTCATCAGCATCGTCATCATCATCATCGTCGAAACAGAGAAGAGCTCATACACACACTGTACAGACGACAACGGGCCAAAAAATAAAATAATTAAGGACAACATTAATAACAGAAGAAAACTGACTGAATCCTTTTAAACTTTTTTCCTTTATTGGATCGGGATGTGATGAAGTTATGAACTTATCATTTGTGTATATGTACAGTGTATTGCACAGTTGAATCACTTGTTGGATTTGTCAAACCAGCTTCAGTGTGTGGTGTTTGTGTGTGTGTGTGTGTGTGTGTGTGTTGTGGATAGGTTTGGTCAGCTGTCAGTGACCCAGGACACAAATATCATTAAACTTCCATTTAGGCCTCAAAAACCCCTGGGAAATGTAGTCCCTATCTGGTGTGTGTGTGTGTGTGTGTGTGTGTGTGTGTGTGTGGACCTTTCATGGGATGAGATGGATAAAAGAGTGGATTAAAGATGAAGTGTCTACGCAATGTTGATTTAGATTGTGTGTGTGAGTGTGTGTGTGTGTGTGTGTGTGTGTGTGTGTGTGTGTGTGTGTGTGTTTGGTTCCCTCTCTATATTCAGGACAGTGACAGAGGGCAGGGACGAATGAGGAATGAAATACGTACCTGCACATGCAGTGTGTTGGTATCCGTGTGTGTGTGTGAGAGAGCGAGAGAGAGCGAGAGAGCGAGAGAGAGACATTGTGTGAGTGTGTGTGTGTGTGTGTCAGATGCCACAGCTGGAGCTCCAGGGCCATTTGTCAGACGGGGGGTTTGATTATGAGCCGCTGGCGGTGCTGTGTGATCAGAGCTGACCCTTCATTATGTCTACCAGACTCAGGTGTCACCAGCACCAGCCCCTAACTGTCTGTGTGACAGCACCACACACTCGTCCCATCGCTCTTCTGCTGTCTCCTCCAGCACGTGTGTGTGTGTGTGTGTGTGCTGCTGGATAGTATATCTCAGGAGTGTAAAGCAATGGCATTATCTGTATCTGTATCTGTCCCATTCTCACGCCGGACTTTCCAGTGCTGTTCAACATCATATTAATGGTAGGAATCTCCAAGGTAGAAGCAGCGGAGAGCTCAAACGTCGGCCTGTACGACTCCGACACCCGACTCGGCTAGTTAGCGCGCCGCAGCACGAGACGTCGTCGCGATCGCGCGAGAGTTAAAGCTCCGGAAGCCGATCCGTCCGATGAGGAAACGAGAGAGCCGGAAAGACCGAGACACTAAAGCGCCGCTGCATCTCTCTGTTTGACTGCAGCACCAGGTAGTCGAGCAGCTTTGAGGGTGCTGTAGGAAGTCCATACGCACTGCAGACCAACATGTAGAGTTAGAATCTCGAAAGATTTAACGCACACGCGTTCGTTCGAAACATTAATACGCAAGTTGTTCGGTCTTTTCTTTACGTCTAGACCTCTCCAGCATCATTTCATCAGCATTCAACCAGCATTCCTTGTGGGGGTTTTTTTCTCTCCCCCCGCCAATTACTACTCAGGTGCCTATCAATTTTCATGTCTTTAACGTGGCAGGCGTATTATGTGGTCACAGCATATGGTTCAACCTCATTGTCTGTCAATAGCCAGTCATTTTTCAATTAGTCCTTATTAGTAGGCGCGGCTCTGGAAATGCCTCCCCTTGTATTTAACCTCTGTGGCCTGCCGGGAGAGAGAGAGAGAGTGTGTGTGTGTGTGTGTGTGTGTGTGTGTGTGAGTGTATGATTAGTGAGGGGAGAGCACGGAGGTGACAGAATCCCTCTTCAAATATTTTGTCTTCATTTTTACAGCAGCGGGACGTAATTATAGAGCAGTGCTTCATTATTGTCCCACTCATGTTTAATGCATTGTGTTCATTTAGGGCTTTATTAACTGTACACTCTGTGTGTGTGTGTGTGTGTGTGTGTGTGTGAGAGAGAGAGAGAGAGAGAGTAACAGAGTAACTGAGTTCAACAGAAACCAATAGATAATGTATGGATAATATGTGTACATGTTTGTTTATGCGTATATTCATTGGAGATTTTAATTGGTTTTTAGGGACTCGGAGGTAAAAGGGGTAGGTTTAAGGGAAGGGGCAAATGGAAGAGAGGTGAATTCTGGGTAACGGGTATTCGTTTGCCGTTCCGTAGTAACATCAGACTCACGTGCGTCTCACATTGAGACTGATGAGCTCAATCAGAAAGTGCATATTTCAGGATGGAGATAGATGGCAGAACAGAACGAGAGAGAGAGAGAGAGAGAGAGAGAGAGAGAGAGAGATATGAGTTTAAAAAAAAAGTGTGAACAAGAAAGCTAGACCAAGCAGAAAACAAGGACAAAGAGGACAGAATACAAAAAGAGATGAAAAATAAGAAAGAAAGAGAGAGA
>NC_030432.2:3960894-3973394 GCF_001660625.3 Ictalurus punctatus
TAAGCGGCGGAATGAAGTAGTGAGAAGTGGGAGCTAGTGAAAGGCGGATTGGGTTACCGTTAAAAGCCTTGGCGACTGTGGCAGGCTCTTGCTCTCGGACTGAATGATGTTTAAACAGCATAGCTGAGGTTAACATTATGGTTTCATATGTTTAACAGAGCCTCGGCTTAGAGTAAGAGTGCCTGACCTGCTCTCAGCTGTTGTTGGAAAGCTAGGCAAGTGTGTGTGTGTGTGTGTGTGTGTGTGTGTGTGTGTGTGTGTGTGTGTGTGTGTGTAGGCTGAGAGTAGGCTAGCTGCCATGCTGTGACACTGGAATGTACGGAGACAGGAGGATGTGCCCACTCCTCATTAGCACTCACCACTACCTGTCACATGCTGTTAGCCACAGCGTACTAGCCACAGCATGCTAGCTCCACTCTGGCCTACTCGCAGTAGGTTAGCTCCAAGTGTGTTAAGCCGGTGTAGACCGTACGATTAGTCCTTGTCACACTGTACAAGATGATCCCAATAAAAATCTTGGCTGAGTTCTGCTTACACCATCAATTAGCGTGATCGAAGGTTAAACAAAAACATTCATCAAGCAAGTGAGGTCATTTCTTCTGTCCATGTCCACATGCTATGTTTACATTTCACCATGGCCACTATAGTGTCCCATGAGTTTCGTGTAATCCTTGGCTGTCCTCCTATTGGTGGTTTTTAGACAAGCTTCGTAGCTACACTCACATTCACAGATTTCCTGACACTGACAGAATTTTGTTGTCAGTTGTCTTTGGTTGCACTGAGACAGCAAAATTAGTGTCGCTTCAGTTATCCAGTCATCCGTCCATTTTCTGTAGCGCCTATCCTACACAGGGTCACAGGGAGCCTGGAGCCTATCCAAGGGGACGCTGGGTGCAAGGCGAGGTACACCTTGGATGGGGTGCCAACCCATTGCAGGGCACAATCGCACACACATTCATACACCACGGACGATTTAGAAGTACCAATCAGCCTATAAGGCACGTCTTTGGACTGGGGGAGGAAACATGCAAACTCCGGAGGTGTGAACCCTGGAGATGCGAAGCAAATGTGCTAACCACTAAGCCACGGAATAATCAATTCCTAGATACTAGTATATTACCACTGGTCACGCTAATGAGACGTACAGATGTTCGTCTCGCAGTTTCTCTGTGTGACTAAAACGGGAGTCAGAACAGTAATCGTAGGCGTTCCAGTGGGGACAGTAACTCAAACACAGTAACAAAACACTCTCATCAGCCACGTGCTACTCTTCCTTTCCAAACCAAGGAAAAGGTTAAAGGTCACAGACAACGTCCTCTCTTGTCCGTTCTCAATTAACCTCCCTGGCTGAAATGTCCGCTGTTTTTGCTCTGATTCCCCGTCACAAGGGACGGATGGAAAATGTTTTTAAAAAAAGGAAGTATGAGTGTTGGGAGCCACACAATGCAGACGACACTCAAGGCAATTCAATCTTCCCAGTGGGGATTCCCGTGCCAAACATTTGGCTCTGGCTCTTTAGGAGGTGTCTGACAGGGTGTACTAAGAGGACACAATCATCCGACTCGTTCTCAGCTAGTCGTGCACGGTGTTATTACAGACACTAACCACTTTCCTCTTCCTCGTGTTTGTTTAACTGGTGCTCAAATACCTTTGTTTGGAGCTATGTATATTTTCCCATATGTGGCCACAAGGAGTTAGCACTTAGCACTCATGGACAAGCTGTAGATCTTGCCAAGTTGGCAGAGATGCAAGTGTGTGTGGGCGGGTTGTCTGCATGGCCCTAATCCAGAGGCCTATCTTCTAACGAATATTATCCTTATCACCTTTTGTTTCTTTACACGTGTTTTTAACTTGCACTCACCAAACCGACAGGCATCTTTGACCCAATGTCCCAATCCTTTAGGCATAATTGTTAAAAATGATCTCATCCTCTACAGGTGATGAAGGTGACTTCCCACTTTTCCCCTCTGATGTCCTGGAGGAAGCCGGGAGAGCGTCCAACGGAGACCCCGTCCCATTAATCACCTCTAACAGCATCCACTCATCGAGTGTATTATGTGAAAGAAGCTCCCCAGACGACTCTTCTTGCTTCAACACCTCCTTCCACGCACCCGTGTACCTGGACGATGAGGAGGCAGCGGCGTCTCTGCACCCAGACTTCGAGCTGCGTGATTCGAGCGTTTCAGCTGGCAGCTTGGGCGTCTGGAGCAAGAGGAGGCTGGAGGTCGGAGAGGACTTCGGACCCTTTGAGGGAAGTCATCGTCGACAGGGCTGGGAGGTAGGAGCAACTTTTAGATCTGAGGAAAGCATTTGCCGATCTCCCAAGCGCACGTTTTTAAGAAAGTTACGGGTTGATGTTTGCGGTTCCAAGCGTTTCTCACTCCATTTATATGAATTTCCAATGGAAATTGTTCTTGGTTGTTAAGAATTCCAATAAATTTAGCATGAGATCAAGTTGCTTCACCACTTCACACTCGTTAAAGAGACAAAGGCTTCTGTGTGCACTGTGTGCATGGCAATGAAAAAGGTTTCTTAATACACCAGGTGTTGAATAACACGGTTACCTCTTCCTTCAGTTTGCAGTGCATTTTAATAATTAACATAAATTCCATCAGTCACATTTACAGGAAAGTTTATCGGACAATTTTGACACCAAATAGATGGAATGGCATAGTTCAGTTCAGCCATCTCACTAATGTCTCACTAAATTCCTTTACTGCTGTTCAGAAGGTGATAACCAACTCTGATTGATTCTTGCAAATCAAGAGTATTTTGAGACTCATTGTACATTTGTCCTGGTAATTGTATTGGAACACTTGTAAAGGGTGGCAGTGGCTCGGTTAAGGCGCTGGGTTACTGTTGGGAAGGTCAGGGTTCAAGCCCCAGAACTGCCAAGCTGTCACTGTTGGGCCCTTGAGCGAGGCCCTTAATCCTCTCTGCTCTCGGAGGGCTGTATCATGGCTGACCCGGTGCTCTGACCCCAACTTCCTAACATGCTGGGGTATGCAAAGAAAAGAGTTTCACTGTGCATATGTATATATGATAAATAAAGACTCATTATTATTATTATTAATGTCCAGCTACAAAAAAAAAAAATTCTAAAATGAGTTAATGGCTAAAAATAAGACATCAATTCGAAGTGGTTATATTTAGTTTCCTAGTGGCATTTTTTCTCACCAATTCCCCTCCGCCAGCCGGGTCAGCCCTATCACCAGACAGCTACGCCAACACAGAGGGAGAAGGCTAACGCGTGCTTTTGTCACAGGGCAACGTAACATACTCAGAGGAAAGTGCTATCTGCCCTCTTCAACATACTTGTGCTCACAGACACCCATGATTGGTTAGTGTTGCTGTGACTGACAGGGGAGAGAGAGTATACCATCCCACCCAGACAGCACAGCCAATCTTACTCTCTTGGCTCCCAGCCATGGACACCTTTGTCATCATTGGGATTCTAACTCGCGATCTCTGGACGATACGGCGAACGGGTGTCTCTTGCACCACTCTGGAGCCCTTACGATTTTCGACTATTTTTGAATTCATACTTGTCCGGTTAAACACCATCAGTTCACTAATCAGACCAAAGAGAGTAAATTCAATAGAAATGTATGCGAGTGTTTTGAAAAACCTTTCCTTTCTTGAAGAGATGATTCCAGATGGATATTTCACATACACTAAATGCGTGTTTGGCTGCTTTAGAAAGTCACTAAACGCTCGGTTTGATCCACTGGTAATACTTTCTTGTCTCCACCATTTTGACGACTCCTGTCCTAGACTATATGTATATGTATATATAAGCAGGAAGTAGATGAATTCGTAATCATTCGCTGGGTTTTTTTTTTACCAGCGTCGTAAACATATATCCGTCTGCTTCTGTTTGCGTTTATTTCCTTCTGTCCGTCCATTAGCTGAATGTTGTCATGGTTTCCGTCCTGGTGACGTCATGACTCGGAGACCCAGCTCGATTAAAATCCGAGCTCGTAAATCCGTCCTTTAACCACGTTAAAGTATTACGACCCCCTCGACCTCCGCCAGGTCCGCTGCCGTCTATCAGACACCAGTCAGTCTCCACTCTTAATCAAAGCCAGGGTCACAAGACAAGGTGAAAGGTCGAGAGGGGTCTTGGGCAGGGTCAACGTAGGCTAATTTGGCCTGGCCTGAAGGGTTGCTGCAGGGGCATCAGGATAATTGAAGATTCGAATCGTCTCCGTGTGAATCGTAAGGAGAAAATCATTATCCCAAAGCAACCGACAATACGATGTGGTGCAGTGCAGCGGGGAAAACTTTTAGCGTCATGTCAGTCACACCTTACTGGTATGATATTTGAATACAAATCGCTTCAAAAAGACAGTTTCTATGTACAATCTAAATAAATACATGGACAGATTTACCAAACTTATTGAAAAGCATGACGTTTAACATCGTTATAAAAAGTTTCTAGTATTTTTTTATTTTTTTTTTGGTTTCTTTATTTTAGATTAAATTGCGCTCGGGTTCTTATCATTGTTTTTAACTTGTTGAAGAGTCGTTTCTTTTTTCCTGAGACGGCGTCTGTTTTCAATCTGCTATTTTAAATACTTTATTATTTTCTATAAGCGCTTTCCTACTGAAGTCATTTACATGATGAGTGTTTTTTTTTTTTTCTTTCTTTCTTTCTTCCAAGTGATAAATCTGAACCGAGCAGAAATCCTGCGTAGGCAAACATTGGCGTTTAATATGATTGAAAAAGTCTCTGTCCCGCCATTAGTAGATTTATATGAATTGCACTTGCACTTCTTTCTTTTTTTCACCTTCTCTCTCTCTCTCTCTCTCTCTCTCTCTCTCTCTCTCTCTCTCTCTCTCTCTCTCTCTCTCTTGATTTCCATGGAGAAAAAAAACTGAAAGAAAAAAAATGGGTTTCATGAATTTTAATCCACGAGTAATTTATTGCACGCTTGAACGATATGTATTTAAAAGACTGAGAGAGAGAGAGAGAGAGAGAGAGAGAGAGAGAGTCTGTGTGTGAGAAAGAGATTGTGTGACTTTGTATGTCTTTTAAAGAGAGGGAGAGACAGAAAGACAGTAAGAGACCCAGATGGTGGGGGAGAGATAGTAAAACAGGGAGTGAGAGAAAGAAAGATGGAGGAGGAGGAGAAGAGGATAGAGGGGAGAGATAGACAGACAGACACTGTTGAAGACAGACCGAAGGAGAGAGACAGAAAAACAGACCGAAAGGCAGAAAGAGAGAGAGAGAGAGAGAGAGAGAGAGAGAGAGAAGAACAGAGTGAGAGACTGTTTTATGTGTGAGAGAAAGAAATTGTGTGACTTTCTGTGTGTCTTTTGAAGAGAGGGAGAGACAAACAGAAAGAGAGACAGAAAGACAGTGAGAGACAGAGACAGGGGTGGAGAGATAGTAAAACAGAGAGAGACAAAGATAAGGACGGAGAGATACAGAATAGAGAAAGACAGACAGACACTGAAGAGGACAGACCGAAGGGGAGAGAGATAGAAAAACAGAGCAAAAGATAGAGAGAGACAGAAAGACAGTGAGAGACAGAGACAGGGGTGGAGAGATAGTAAAACAGAGAGAGACAAAGATAAGGACGGAGAGATACAGAATAGAGAAAGACAGACAGACACTGAAGAGGACAGACCGAAGGGGAGAGAGATAGAAAAACAGAGCAAAAGATAGAGAGAGACAGAAAGACAGTGAGAGACAGAGACAGGGGTGGAGAGATAGTAAAACAGAGAGAGAGAAAGAGAAGGACAGAGGGAGAGACAGAAATAGAGAAAGACAGACAGACACTGAGGAGGGCAGACAAAAGCTGAGAGAGACAGAAAAACAGACCAAAAGATAGAGAGAGAGAGATATATATAGAGAAAGACAGCGAAAGAGAGACATGCAGCAGGAGAGCGAGAGAGAAAGAGGGAGAGAGAGAAAGAGGGAGAGAGAGAAAGAGGGAGAGAGAGAAAGCGGGAGAGAAAAGACAGCTAAGAGACAGAAAGACAGTGAAAGAGAGAGATGCAGCAGGAGAGAGAGAAAGAGAGAGAGAGAGAAAGAGGGAGAAAGAGGGAGAGAAAAGACAGCTAAGAGACAGAAAGACAGCGAAAGAGAGAGATGCAGCAGGAGAGAGAGAAAGAGAGAGAGAGAGAAAGAGGGAGAAAGAGGGAGAGAAAAGACAGCTAAGAGACAGAAAGACAGCGAAAGAGAGAGAT
This sequence comes from Ictalurus punctatus, assembly GCF_001660625.3. Classification (NCBI taxonomy): domain Eukaryota; kingdom Metazoa; phylum Chordata; class Actinopteri; order Siluriformes; family Ictaluridae; genus Ictalurus; species Ictalurus punctatus. The sequence continues at coordinate 3,967,090 of NC_030432.2, forward strand.
GCAGCAGGAGAGCGAGAGAGAGAAAGAGAGAGAGAAAAGACAGCAAAGGCAGCGAGACATTGTATGTGTGTATATGTTTTTTAAAGAGAGAATAAGAGACAGGTAAAGAGAGACAGTGTGTGTGTGAGAGAGAGAGAGAGAGAGAGAGAGAGAGAGAGAGAGGGATGGAGAGAGGATGACATGGAGGCGGGCTGCACTGTATCACTATGTTTAATTAGCTGGCTGTCAGCAGGCCATAACTCTCTCCATTAAGTAAATAAGTTGTAAAGAATTTATGATGAAGTGCCACATTATTCAGAGAGGATATTCCACCATGACATCGGCGCATTAAATATGGCAAACGCTATTAACCATCACCTCCCCGCCTCCCTCTCCGCCTCTCTCTGTCCCTCTCTCTGTCCCTCTCTCTCGGTCTGCCTCCTCCGCTCCCTCTCTCCCTCTCCCCCCTCGGAGCACGAGCAGCCGTCAATATGCCAATATGCAAGAGGCTGTTAAAATAAAATTGATTTGGTAAATGTAACTTAAGATAGATCTGTTTGCTTTCATCATCAATTCTGTCGTCGGGGAGAGGTGATGTCAGCGGCCCAGGGAGCGATAAAGCCCCGCCCATCTGGAGGGGTTTGATGGAGCGCGTACGCGTACGTGTCACCATGACAGACGGTCAAGCGGGGAGAATTTGTGTGTATGCATATTTGTATGGGAATTTCTCTCTCTCTCTCTCTCTGTGTGTGTGTGTGTGTGTGTGTGTGTGTGTGTGTGTGTGTGTGTGTGTTGATTACGGCTACACGCTCTGAAGGAACTTTTCCAGAGATAGGCCACCAGCTTTTCTGCACTATCATCATAAATTTGGACCTTTATTCATTTGGTGTGTGTGTGTGTGTGTGTGTGTGTGTGTGTGTGTGTGTGTGTGTGTGTGTGTGTGTGTGAGAGAGAGAGAATTATGGTATGAGTGCTTTATGACTACAGGGCCACTGAGTTATGAGTCAAGATGACTTCAGTAAATAAACCAGGAATCACACACACACACACACACACACACACACACACACACACAGGTATATAGGATTATCACATGATGTCACTAGGTATGTAAAGCGCCCATCCTGTTGTCCACTTCACTACTTTAAAAGAGTTTATAGACGTTTATTACTTTGGACCCGTCACCAAAGACACCGAACACTGCCGCCATCGTGTTTCACTCACTTATCATCCGTACACTTTGTGTGTTTGGGAGATTTGTTACGATTAAAACTTTTAACTCGGGGGGGATGGACAGCGAGCGGAGTGTGTGGGAAGTCTGGAAGACCTGGAGAGGTTGTAGTGAGTGTGTGTGTGTGTGTGTGTGCGTGTGTGTGTGTGTGTGTGTGTGTGTGTGTGTGTCAAGGCCTTTTGTGCACCTTTCTAGTTTCAGACATGGTTGGAGATTAACTGTGTGTGTGTGTGTGTGTGTGTGTGTGTGTAGACCTGCTCAGAGATTAAGCGCATATTTGAATAGAAGTGAAGGATTAAGGTCCCTCAGTCTGCCTGCCTCCATCCACACTCCTCTCTCTCTCTCTCTCTCTCTCTCTCTCTCTCTCTCTCGCTCTCTCCGGCCTTCTGTCCGTCACTCCAGCGTTCTCTCGCTCTCCAGATCTGTCATTCTCACTCGGAAATATCCATCCTCTTTTTTCCCTCCCTTATTCTTCTGCCCTGATGTATTCCTCCTCTCTGTCCCCAGCCGCTTTTTCAGGGCCAGAAAGGAGGATTAATCCCTGTCTCAGAGACACGGCTCCGCTGACCTCACACACATGTGCACCCACACACACCATTCACGCACGTCTCTAAGACGATCGCATGTGGGTTTATGACCCATCACACTCGAGTATTCAGAGCCAGAGACATGAAGACAGGAGACGGAGACAAACTGAGACAGGTGGCTGATTTTAAACAATAGCAGGTTTTTGTTTTGTTTTGTTTTTTTTTGCTTTTTTTTTTGTGGAGGACCAGCTTTAAAACATACCTCCTTTCTCCCTCTTTTTTTTCTCTCTTTCCCTCGTTCTCTGTGAATACGATATTCAGCAAGAGTGTGCGACATTTTCACTCGTGCAGCGTTTCGTCTGTTTGAATCGAACCCTGGTGCGTTCTCCATCTTGCTGGGGTTATGTGGGAAGTCGGAACCTGGACATTTTCGACGTCTGTGCATTTTGTTAGCAACGAGCTAGCCAGCTAGCGCTAACGAGTGATGTACGTTTACCTTCTCAAAACTGTATAGTTAATTACATTTAACAAGCAAATACGTCTGTACGTTGATCTGAAACTAATACTAATATACAATATAACATTAAGAATTGTGTCTTCAGTTCGGTTCTATTTTATTTGTATAGGCGTTTTTAATCAAGCAGCTTTACAGAAATATATCAGTTCAGTATATATATATATATATATATATATATATATATATATATATATATATATATAGTATAAATGTATAAGTTTATCCTTAATTGTTTCTTGAGGAAACTTTCCGAGTAGGAATTCCGGGTTGAGGAGAAGTTTCCTTTGTTTTTTCCCCCCAGAAATTCTGAGTTATGAGTTTGTGAGAACACGGAAATCACGCTCGTCCCAAGATCATCCGAGGCCTTGTCTGTACGTGTACGGATCATTTTTGAAAGCGTTGTTTTTTTTCCACTGAAGAGCTATTCGAAAACATTGGATTCCAGGTGATAGTATTTACTCGTGTGTATGAGTTACCGAGGTTTGGATTAAACCCATTCAGAATTTTGCGAATTCTTGTGATTTGCACCACTGGAACTAAATGAACACCTGGCTGTGTTTCCCCCGAACCCCACTTTAACAAACATTACATTAAAGACACTGACTCATGAAACAGCGCAGGCATCGAGGCAGCTGCGTTCTGTTACACACACACACACACACGCACGCACCTCGCATGTGGACTGACAAAAAGAGAAGAAGGAGAAACGATAGTCGGTGAGCTCATTCTGCTGTGTTTGGTGGTGCAGGAGTAAAGACTAGAGTGTGTGAGTACACACACACACACACACACACACACACACACACACAGAGAGTCCCCTCCTGAGGAATACCTCCTTAGTTCATGGTGACTTAACACAGCCAGCAGCTAGACTTGCATCATCACCTGCTGAGACAGAGCGGGAGAGACAGACAGACAGACAGACAGACAAAGAAAAGAAGGGACACATTTCAAAATAATGGAGCTATAACTTCCCCAAAACTTTGCCCCCTTGCTTAACCCCCACCCCTCGCCCCCCATGACTCTCATGGCAAAATGCCCTGTTTGAGGCTCATTATCATGCTAAGGACCAAATTCATACATTCACAAGCACAGTCTCTCTCTCTCTCACTCACACACACACACACACACACACACACACACACACACACACACACACAGTCTAAAGAGTCACAGCACTGACAAAGAGCAGAAAGTGTGTGTGTGCTTTGGCCCAAATGAGTTTTTAAGAGTTTCTGTCATGTGGCTCATATTAGTAGCCTGTTATGGAATAATAACACACATGTGCACATGTGTACACACACACACACACACACACACACTTGTCAGGCATATACAGGCCCGTAAATCATTAACATCGGGCCTAATACTATAAAATCCCCGGGCCTCATTAATGTAACTTGAATTTGTGTTTAAAATCGCCTTGAATCCACACACACACTTAGATATCTATCACATTTACACATCCGCAGTGTGTGTTGTGACACTTCTGTAAGTTAGAATTGTATATACCTGACTTTGTGGGGACCTGGCAAAAAGTCCTTCTGAAAACTGCTCCTAAAACTAAAAGAAGCAGAATGGTTTTCTTTTCGTTACTGAAGATAAGCTCAGAGTTAATGTTTACTAAAGACCACATGTCCAGCACGCAGACTGTTCCAGGAAACTTTTGTCTCTTGATCTCATGACGAATGTGCGGGAGTTCAGTTTCATTCGATTTCTTACAAACAGGACGATTATTGAAGTTAGCTAATCGTAACGTACAATTTTCATAACAATTTCACTTTTTTTCCCCCACATTTGCATAGAATAAGCACGTATTTGCTTTTGGAAGAGGAAGCCTGAGCGACCGGTCTACACAATAGCGTTCGACATTCCAGACACCGCACCGCCGCTGAATCGAAAAGAACTTGACGCTAGCTTAGTGACCTAGCTAAATGTGGAGAAAAGCGGACAGCTCGGTGAGAGCTAAACGTCTCGCCGCCGCCATTTTTTTGTTTGTTGGAAAAGTGAATATCGTGCATGAAGACTAAACGCCCAAAAACACACTTACGGAACATGTTTGCTGCTAACGAGCTGTTACTGTAGCGTAAGACACGCCCACTGGGGGCGGGGCATACCCGTGTACATTGTTGAGAGCATTTATTAATTGGATGATCACGTTATTAGTAAGTACGTCATGGAAAATGTTCATAGTTTCCACAGAAGTGACACACTATCAAATTAAATCTGCAAAAAGGTTACTGAGACACACAAACACCCCCTCACACACACACACACACACACACACACACCACAGGTTGCCTCCCTCTTGTCCGTCACGTCTGCATCGATCCATCAGCCGGGATTTGCCGGCACTTTCCGCGGCGGCCATGTTGGGCTCAGCGTTGTGTTTGAGCTGATGGAGCCGGGCAGGGAGAACCTTCTGAAGTCTTAACACATTAGCATCTTGCTAGGTCATTCACACACACACACACACGCGCACGCACACACACACACACACTCTCATCCAATACAAAGCTCTTGTCAGTGTTCTCGCCACCTTCCAGGAGACACAAAAAAAGAAAGAAAGAAAGAAAATGGTATAATGTGTGTAAACATATTGTGTGTGTGTGTGAGAGAGAGAGAGAGAGAGAGAGAGAGAGAGAGAGAGAGAGAGAGAGAGAGCTCCAGGGCTTCCCCCATGAAAACCGAGCCAAAGCACATCCATCTTCTCTCGTCTTCTGATTGTTCTCTCTCTCTTTTTTCCTCTCCTCCATGGCGACTCCACTCTTCCCTCCCTCTCTCTCTCTCTCTCTCCTAACGACATCCATTGTAGTCTTTTTTTATTTTAGAGCATGCAGGGGAAGCCACGCCATTGGCCGGTGCTCTCGGCCCCGGCTTGATTGACGCCGGGACTCCGGCCAGCTGCCACCCAGGACACACAACCATAAATCATCAGCGGCAACTTCCTGTAAAGCTACGGCTGCCTGCGGGGGACACAAAAAACCCTTTGTGGGTGTTTTTTTTTTTTTTTTTTTTTTTTACTCGAGGGGGTGGGGGGTGAAGGTTTAGGAAGGTTTCTGATGGCTTGCCAGCCTGCGCCAGACACTCAGACCTATTAGAGATGAGCCAAGAGCCGAGGGTGTGAGAGCGAACGACGGAAAGAGGACTCGCTGAAAAGACATGGAAACACAATCGTTTAAATAAACACGTATCAGGTGACATTTTATTTACAACACAGTTCCTTAATTAAAGATTAATTACTTACTATCTAATCCGTACGCACCCGCGTGTTACCGTAGACGTTCTTCAGTGATCACTAATCACCGTAATAAACTACTATGCTGACTTAATGGTTTTGCAATGACCTCGTGTCCTCTTTCGAACCACTGGATTACCTGCACGTTAAGTTCTGACGCATTCATTACTGATGCGTTAATGTTAATAATGTGGAACGATTTGTCAGTGATTTCATATCAGTTACTAAATCACTTTGTGATCAGCATGCTGCGGCAGTTTACGACAGCGATTAGTAATTAGTGCAGAATTACTACAGTAACACTTGATTACTTACCGCTGAGTTAGGGAGTACTTTTCGAATCTCTGAAGTAATAAGTGATCGTTTTACAAAGATGGTCAACGTTCGTGACTTTTTGGGAACTTTTTACATTTGATCAAGCATATTAAAACAAATCGCTGGAAAGCTGGGTTTACGGAGTAAATTGCACGTACGCAGGGAATACAAAGAAAGTCTTTCGTGGTGTAGTACTTCATCAACATATTTGAATTAAGGCCAGAGTTTGCGCTAGAATGAAGTAAAATATTGAAATAAAAGTTCAACAAAAAGATGGAATATTGAAAAAATAAAAAAAATGAAAAAATAAAAATAAAAAAAAAAAAAATAAAAAAAATAAAATAAAAAAAAAAATAAAAAAAAAATTAAAAAAATGAAAAAATATTGAAATAAAAGTTCAACAAAAAGATGGAATATTGAAAAAATAAAAAAAATGAAAAAATAAAAATAAAAAAAATAAAAATAAAAAAAATAAAATAAAAAAAATAATAAAAAAAA
>NC_030432.2:3978394-3980894 GCF_001660625.3 Ictalurus punctatus
TGGTACTCATTCCAACTCACGATCTCCTGACGTGCTTTTCTGCTGCACCACTAGGGGGAGCCGTTAAAAGCTACTTTTTGTTGTACATATAAAATAATAAATACAGAGACAAGGATAAAATTATGTATCGCTATGTCCTAGCACACACACACACACACACACACACACACACACACACACACACACACACACGGAGAACAGTTCATCTCCAATTCTACTCAAAACCAAAATTGCTGGTCAGGGAATGAAACCACATACACACACACACAAACACACACACACACACACACCGCACAAGTTATATCAAACCGGCCCAAATTAGCTGAAAATGCTTCAACCACACCTGTTTTGAGAAAATGACCTTGAGTGTGTGTGTGTGTGTGTGTGTGTGTGTGTGTGTGCGCGCTTTTACAGTAACTCTAGTCATAACCACTTGGTGGTTTTCAGTCATTTTTGGGGTTTTTTTTTTTACGGTGAATTCCCAAGATGTTACAAAGGAAACAGAAACTTCCCAGAAGTGTTCTGGTGTGAAGGAAAAAAAAAAAAAAAGAGGATATCGCATCCAGACACCGCTGCACATCTGTAAACACCTGGAGGTAGTAATCGTGCGTTAATCATCAGAACGAATGCGTAACGAACGCTCTTTCCGGCGAACCTCGGGAAAGTGTATAGTTGGCACGAGGCTGCATGGCTTTGTCGCTTTCTAGCATTTCAGCTCCATGTTTTAATCTCAAATAAAATATTAGTGCAGGAATCCTGGCTCTGTTCCAAATCGCTCCTCCTGAGCCCCAGCAGCATTCTCGCACCCTGCTGCGCACCCCCTCAATACCACCTACCCCATACCTCTCAAACGCACTCCAGCCGGAGCGAGGAGAACACGAGTGTGTGCGGTGCCGCGGTGCCGCGGTGCTGCTGCATCCTGATAACAGTGGCAGGCTTTAAGCGGGCGGACATGTGTGTGTTTGATGTATTCTTATCGCGCTAAGTTTAAACACACTCCCCAGGACTTTCCGGCGAGATCAAATTCACTAATTAAGCCGCGTTTTTCATTCGAAAAGTTTCGGAACGTACACGCAGAGTAGCTACGTACTTCTTGCTCCGTTATCGTTGACTAGCTGAAGTGTCCTATTTGTTTATTTATTTATTTTTCCCCCTCAGTAGGCCTGTGTTTACAAATACCCTTCGACTAAAAGCGACTGCTAGACAGAGGACAAAAGGGTGAGCGAGAAAGGAGGATTCTCTCACACCACCTCAAGGTCACGGTGAGGTCATGCGTAGGTCACGAACTCTGCTCGCAGTACGAGTCCTTTCTGCCGACCTCATCAGCCGGCGTATGAAGAGATGAGCAGATGGATAGAGGATTTACACACTGCTCACTCACTGAGTGTGCGCTGTCATCTTTCTCTTCTCTTTCAAACCTACAGTTTGCCCTTTGACCTTTCACCCCACAGAACCCGGTTCCTGTCTTGTCTTGTCTTGTCTTGTCAGGACTATCAGCCAGGGTCATTCGTAGGTCACGGTAGTGTGAATACAGTTAATTAATATTAAATGCTCATTATTATTATTATTATTATTATTATTATTATTATTAACCCCACCCTTTACGAGCAGGGCACAGATGGTCTCGGCTCCTCCCTCCTCTTTTCCGCCGCTTTTCATCCCTCGCTCAGCTGTCGTTTGTTCATAAAGATGGAGAAATAAATCCAGAGGAGAGGAGTGTGGACGGAGACAGAGAGCCAGCGTGCTGCTGAGGGAGGGACAGACTTCATTAACCCATGAACATGAAGATGAGTTGAACACTGGATTTTTTCCTCGACAGCTCCATATATCTCTCTCACACACACACACACACGCACACGCACACACGCACACACACACACAGTTAAGCAGCCTATTGTCTATTTTAGTGTAGCGAAAAGTCGTTGTGTAAGGTTCACAGCGCTGTTAAAGTCTGTGTGAGTGTGTGTGTGTGTGCATGAGAAAGGAGGAAATGTGCTTTAGTGTCAATAAAAAAACAGCCCATAATGCTCAGGAACGAATAATGTAATGTGCACACAAACCCCCAAATCTAGTCAAGTTTGATGTCCACTGATTCTGCTGCCCAAAAAAAAATAGCACACCGTAAATAATTATTCCTCGTAATATGACATGCTCGCCATCGGCCAATTTGGTGACATTAAGACCAAAGACAGTCGGTGAAAATGTTCTAGAATTGAACAAAATTTTGGTTCGAACTCTTACTGTGAGCGCTGCTGGGATGCTACGACGCTACGACGCTACGACAATCTAAAAGCAAGCAATGAGAACACGGTGTAACTTGCAGGATAGCTACAGCTACGCTAGCGGCCTCTCTTTATTACAAACTCGCTTTGAAGAATGTTTTCTGTGCGAGTCTGGATCGACGATGTAGTACTGACAAACGTAGTCATTTTCTTCGCAGGTCTTTCGTATATTCTGACATCACACAGCCTGTTATAGAACACTAGCCAATCGTGAGCGT
>NC_030432.2:3993394-3995894 GCF_001660625.3 Ictalurus punctatus
TACACTGTGATCTCGCCTGTACTTACACTGTGATCTCGCCTGTACTTACACGGTGATCTCGCCTGTCCTTACACGGTGATCTCGCCTGTACTTACACGGTGATCTCGCCTGTCCTTACACGGTGATCTCGTCTGTCCTTACACGGTGATCTCGTCTGTCCTTACACGGTGATCTCGCCTGTACTTACACGGTGATCTCGCCTGTACTTACACGGTGATCTCGCCTGTACTTACACGGTGATCTCGCCTGTCCTTACACGGTGATCTCGCCTGTACTTACACGGTGATCTCGCCTGTCCTTACACGGTGATCTCGCCTGTCCTTACACGGTGATCTCGCCTGTACTTACACGGTGATCTCGCCTGTACTTACACGGTGATCTCGCCTGTCCTTACACGGTGATCTCGCCTGTCCTTACACGGTGATCTCGCCTGTACTTACACGGTGATCTCGCCTGTCCTTACACGGTGATCTCGCCTGTACTTACACGGTGATCTCGCCTGTACTTACACTGTGATCTCGCCTGTCCTTACACGGTGATCTCGTCTGTCCTTACACGGTGATCTCGCCTGTACTTACACGGTGATCTCGCCTGTCCTTACACCGTGATCTCGCCTGTCCTTACACCGTGATCTCGCCTGTCCTTACACCGTGATCTCGCCTGTCCTTACACGGTGATCTCGCCTGTCCTTACACTGTGATCTCGCCTGTACTTACACTGTGATTTCGCCTGTACTTACACGGTGATTTCGCCTGTACTTACACGGTGATTTCGCCTGTCCTTACACGGTGATCTCGCCTGTACTTACACGGTGATCTCGCCTGTCCTTACACGGTGATCTCGCCTGTCCTTACACGGTGATCTCGTCTGTCCTTACACGGTGATCTCGCCTGTCCTTACACGGTGATCTCGCCTGTCCTTACACTGTGATCTCGCCTGTCCTTACACGGTGATCTCGCCTGTCCTTACACTGTGATCTCGCCTGTCCTTACACTGTGATTTCGCCTGTCCTTACACGGTGATCTCGCCTGTCCTTACACGGTGATCTCGCCTGTCCTTACACGGTGATCTCGCCTGTCTTTACACGGTGATCTCGCCTGTCCTTACACTGTGATCTCGCCTGTCCTTACACGGTGATCTCGCCTGTCCTTACACTGTGATCTCGCCTGTCCTTACACTGTGATTTCGCCTGTACTTACACGGTGATCTCGCCTGTCCTTACACTGTGATCTCGCCTGTCCTTACACGGTGATCTCGCCTGTCCTTACACGGTGATCTCGCCTGTCCTTACACGGTGATCTCGCCTGTCCTTACACGGTGATCTCGCCTGTCCTTACACGGTGATCTCGTCTGTCCTTACACGGTGATCTCGCCTGTCCTTACACGGTGATCTCGCCTGTCCTTACACGGTGATCTCGCCTGTCCTTACACTGTGATCTCGCCTGTACTTACACGGTGATCTCGTCTGTCCTTACACGGTGATCTCGCCTGTCCTTACACTGTGATTTCGCCTGTACTTACACGGTGATTTCGCCTGTCCTTACACGGTGATTTCGCCTGTCCTTACACTGTGATCTCGCCTGTCCTTACACGGTGATTTCGCCTGTCTTTACACTGTGATTTCGCCTGTACTTACACTGTGATTTCGTCTGTTCTTACACTGTGATTTGTATTTGTCCAAAATCCTATACAAATTGGAATTACCAACACGCTAGCATCTCTTGTCTATTAGATACTGGGCAAGTTTTTGTGTGAAATTTTGTTTGAAATTTTATGTGTGTGTGTGTGTGTGTGTGTGTGTGTGTGTGTGTGTGTGTGTCCCTGCACTGTTTCAGACCTCTAGCTGCCTGCCACTCAAGTCAATCTCAGATTTCCCCACACACACACACACACACACACACACACACACACACACACACACAGGTCTCAGGTAACTCCACCGGCTTTGTGTTAGATGTGTTAATTCGCGTTTAAACAACACATATCCTCTTTCTCTTCCTCTCGGCAGGGTTCACACTTTTATTATCACTCTCTGCTTAAATTTCTCCCTTTCTTTTCTCTCTCTTTTCTTCCAATCTTTCATTCTTGCATGTTTTTTTCTCCACTTTCATTTAGGTATGTAATCGCAGTAAGTACTACAGTATTAAGTTTTTAAGATAACAACAGTCTAAAGAGAGAGAGAGAGAGTCACTATCTGTCTATCTATCTGTCTGTCTGTCTGTCTGTCTGTCTCTCTATCTATCTATCTGTCTGTCTATCTCTCTGTCTGTCTCTCTATCTATCTCTCTATCTATCTATCTATCTATCTGTCTATCTATGTATCTGTCTATCTGTTTATTTCTATCTATCTCTGTCTGTCTGTCTCACCCACTAACTCTACCTGTTTATCTGTCTGTCTCTCTTTCTTTCTATCTGTCTGTCTGTCTGTCTACCTATCTTTCTAGCAGGGAGAGCAGGGCCAGAGAGAAACAGAAAAAGAGAACTAGAGAAAGAAAGACAG
>NC_030432.2:3998394-4000894 GCF_001660625.3 Ictalurus punctatus
GTCCTGTATGTCATCTACATCTTGTATGTCCTCTACGTCCTGTACGTCATCTACGTCATGTATGTCCTCTACGTCATCTACGTCCTGTACGTCCTCTACATCCTGTACGTCATCTACGTCCTATATGTCCTCTACGTCCTGTATGTCCTCTACGTCCTGTACGTCATCTACGTCCTGTATGTCCTCTACGTCATCTACGTCCTGTACGTCCTCTACATGCTGTATGTCCTCTATGTCCTGTACGTCATCTACGTCCTATATGTCCTCTACGTCCTGTATGTCCTCTACGTCCTGTACGTCATCTACGTCCTGTATGTCATCTACATCTTGTATGTCCTCTACGTCCTGTACGTCATCTACGTCATGTATGTCCTCTACGTCATCTACGTCCTGTACGTTCTCTACATCCTGTACGTCATGTACATCCTGTATGTCCTCTACGTCCTGTACGTCCTCTACATCCTGTACGTCATGTACATCCTGTATGTCCTCTACGTCATCTACGTCCTGTACGTCATCTACATCCTGTACGTCATGTACAGCCTGTATGTCCTCTACGTCCTGTACATCCTCTACGTCCTGTACGTCCTCTACATCCTGTACGTCATGTACAGCCTGTATGTCCTCTACGTCCTGTACGTCCTCTACATCCTGTACGTCCTCTACGTCCTGTACGTCATGTACGTCCTGTACGTCCTCTACGTCCTGTACGTCCTCTACATCCTGTACATCATGTACATCCTGTACGTCCTCTACGTCCTGTAGGTCCTGTAGGCCCTCTACATCCTGTATGTCCTCTACATCCTGTACGTCCTCTACGTCCTGTAGCAGTACTAACACAGTGAACATGTATTATACAGTAGATCACTTACGAGTCGACTATAGACTGATTTATTTCATTATTTATCAATAGCTTTTTGCTAGCTGAGTGTGTCCTTATCGACTGTAAGCGGTTAAGTCCATAAGACAGACAGGACTATATTAAATAATCAATATCAGTTCTTTAAGTCATTAAGTACCTGATTATTAACACTGCGTCATAAACATCCGCAAATTGAAAAAGTGACACAGAAATGACATTTCCATGTCATATGTACGGAAGTTCAATCGACTATTTTAATCTCATAATTACCAATAATTTTCACGCAACTGCGACTTTTTTTTTTTTTTTTTACCTCAAGTGATTTTTATCTCAGTTACGAATTATTTCCACTGAAATGTGACTTTTTTAATCTTCTAACTGCGATTCATTTTCACATGACTGCGAGTTAATATCACACAATTGCAAACGTTTATCTGATTATCTGTGGCTTTACGACTTTTTATCTCGCAATTACTTATTGATATCACACAACTGCGACTTAGTGCTCATGTTTTCCAACAGCAGCCTGTAAACAAGCAATACAACCTACCTGAAGTATTCTTTTCAGCAGGAACCGGCCTCTCCGGGAGAGTGCCTGAGGTTACAGCTAGCGGATAGCTAAATAAGCTGAAGCGTTTAAGTCGCAGTGATGCAAAAATATAAACATTAGATCAATATTTTTGTACTCAAGGCTTACTGAAGATGAATGAATGAAGGAATGAATGAATAAGACTTGGGCTTGAGCGAGTGTGTGTCATACTGTAGTCCTATTGATTCAGTATTCAGTTTTAGTGTTAATTGTAGCTCGTTCTGTTTATAATTACCGAGGACCTCATGCTAACTGGTTTGTCAAGTAAGGGTTTTCTTTTATTATCCTTTCATGAGCCAGGGATTACCACTGGCATTGTTATTTCTTCTTTTCTTTTCTTTTTTTTTTTTCCTTCCTGCTTGTCCTCTTCGACCTCTCGGCCTCGAAACGAGATCTGAAACACGTCTACTGTAAGCGACGGCGAGTACAGGATCATTTGTCCTCGTTTGGAATGTGTACGTTTCAGTAATGCGTATTTATTTAGATGTGTGTGGGTAACAAAATAAGTTTTCCAAATGTCCCTATGAGGTCAAAACTGTCAGATATCCCTATACTATCCTTTGTATGTTTTTATATCAAATGTCCCTAAGCATAAGAATATCTTACCGTAATGTTTGACCTTATGGGGACATTTGTCTGGTCCCCACTAGGAAAACTTTTTTTTTTTTTTTCCAAAAACAAGGAATAATCAAATTCTCCTTTTGGTTACTGAGGTTTAATTTTAGGGCCTCATTTAGCTGTAAGGATTTACATGTACGTAACGCATTACTTTAGCTGCATTAATAATCCCTGAAGGTCCTCACAAGTATTATAAGACGAACCAAGGACGCTCTTTGCGTTCCATCGTTAATGTTAACTATCTAGTTAGCGATCTTTTCTGCTAAAATGTCACTTAAGGTAAAACTGTATGTTTTATGCAGGCAGTGGTTAAGGATGCATGCTGGTGTTATTGAAATAAGTGTACTAAAATGAAATCTGTATTTATAAAAACAAACAATTAGCCAACTTACATTTACTATCCAGAGTAAGAGCTTTGTCCTGGTCAGGGA
>NC_030432.2:4005894-4010894 GCF_001660625.3 Ictalurus punctatus
GCTAAGCCGTACTTGACCGTTAACACCATGGATTTTTATAACGTTGAGGGCGGGACGCTTCAGATTCTAGAGGGCGTTTGATTGGACAGAGAATCTGATGAGTGCAGAGTGATGTCATCAAAATATTCATTAAGAGCGTATATAAACAACATTTCATATGTAGTCACTGATAACCACACTTCAAGATATGACTGAGACTTCAAGGGGTTAAAAGTCTCTCAGGCTTGTCCAGACCAAGGTGTGTGTGTGTGTGTGTGTGTGTGTGTGTGAGACCAGTAGCCTGCACTAGAATAGCCCCTCGTGGAACGTTAAATCATCAGGTGTCAGCCAGGCCTTAAACCCCCTTATTCCTGAGAGACAGAGAGCGAGAGCGCAGAGAAAGATGGAGAGAAGGACAGAGATTGGAATGCTGAAGGACAGAACGAGAGAGGACTAGAAGATGAAAGGAGTGAAGCTGAGCTAACTCGTCCGCGCGACTGCTGTAAAATTGCTAAAGGGACGTCTAGAACATAAATGAGTATACGTTTACAACGCCATGCTCTGAAGGAGAACAAGGAACACGGGAAAAACTGACACTGGAGACTCCTTCCACAAACCATTTCGACATCGTTATATACCGTTCTTCAGTTAATTAAACAACGGCGTGTTGTTTTGATCCACGTAGAATGTCGTGGAACGTTATCGCTTATGTAACCGCAGCTATGAATCTGGTAGCGGAAAATGTGAAAGCTAACGGTGGAGACTCCTTCCGAAGGGCTCCTCGGCATGAACAGTACGAATCCCCGTGAGATGTTCCTGTACAACCGGAAGTGTAAACAGGGACGTTAATATGAAGCTGCGATGTGAACGTGAAGCGGCGCTACTGTCAGAGCTGCTGTTATAGGAAACTAATCAACACCTTCTGTAGAGAAATGGTCTGAAAGGTAACGCTGGTCTCTTTTTCCGCGGGTTTGTTTGGAAGAGAGGCGGCGCAGAGCTACGCATTCATCGGTGTATATAATGAGCATTTGGAACATTTTTTGTCTCCGCTGACCTGGGATCAGCCTTCGGTAAGGTTGAGGGTTAAGCGGCGGAATCTGAATTTAGGTCCGGATTGGAGAAGCGTGTACCCAGAACCCGATAATGACAGCCCTGTTCGAGTCGAGCTGCGTTTCTGTTGGCCGAGACTCAGCCACATGGGTTACCCAGAGTTCCCCCTGATACACTGCTGGACCTGATTCACACATTCATCCTCGGCTGCACAGACACTACACCACAGGGTATATATGACGTGTGTGTGTGTGTGTGCACTTTGCCAACAGACAAGCGCACTCATTCACAAGCTGTGTTTTTTAACTCTAAGTAAATAGGAATGTTTTATATCAAGACTATAGAGCGTCCAAGCAAAGGTTGCTTTCAAACAAGATCCAATCAGGAAGTTGCTCTTTCACTCCCATTTTAAGACGTACAGTCCCCTCTGAAAGTACCGGAACGGCCCGGCCGATGCTTCTGTTTTCGCTATACCGTACAACACGGGCTTTTGGGTTTGAGATCGAAAGATGTGACGAGAGATCAGGAATTCCAGCTTTCCTTTCCTGATATTTACAAGTAGATGTGTTGAACAACTTAGAACATGGCGCCTTTCATTTTAACCCCACACATTTGATCAAAAATAAATACAGGAACGTGTGACTGACAGGTGTTTCTTGTTGCCCAGGTGTGTCCTGTTAGATTGATCGTTTAAACAATTATTAGCTCTTGGGTTTGAGCCTTCAGTTTCACCTGTGAAGACTGCGTTGGTTGTTAAAAAGGATAAACCAACGTGAAGATCAGAGAGCTGTCTATGGGAGAAAAGCGAGCCATTTTGAAGCTGAGAAAAGAGGGAAAATCAGTCAGAGGCATTAAATAAACATCGGGTATAGCCGATACAACAATCTGGAATTCGAATGAAAAAGAAAGAGACGACTGGTGTACTGAGGAACAGACGCGGGACAGTTCGGCCAAGGAAAACAACAACAGCTGATGACAAACACTGCGAGAGCTGTGCAGAAAACCCCAAAAACAACAGTCAGTGTCATCACCAACAACCTCCACAGGGTGGGGGTGAAAGTATCACAATCCACCGTTCGAAGAAGACTTCGAGAGCAGAAATATAGAGGCCATACCACAAGATGCAAACCGCTCATCAGCAGTAATAATCAGAAAGCCAGATTGGAATTCACAAAGAAAGACAGAGACGAGCCACAAAAGTTCCGGAACCAAGATGAACCCCTATCATTATCAAAGTGATGGAAAGGCCAAAGTGTGGAGAAAGAAAGGATCTGCTCATGATCCAAAACGTACAAGCTCATCTGTCAAGCATGGTGGAGGTAGTGTCGTGGCTTGGGTTTGCATGGCTTCTTCTGGAACGTTCTCACTAATCTGTAATGATGATGGAACTCATGATGCTCGCAGCAGAATTAAAAAACTGCAGTAGGAACCTGGGAAAGCTTCACAGAACGCCTCCACAGTGACTCGCTGAGGCTTTTGGGGGGATGTTAGCTTATCTTATTTCACACCATACAGTAGTGAGCAAACTATACTCCATACTCTATATTTTCTATTTTTAAAAAACAATAATATTCTAACATTGTCGTTAATATTATCAAATCATTTTTTAAAGATAATATTCCAATACTATGTATTTTAGATTGTAGTTGAAAAGCCTCTGTATGTTCCTCCTATCTGTGTGATTACCTCTCTAAGAGACACACACACACACACACACACACACACACACACACACACACACACACACATTAACCTTTACTCTATTAGAGAGGTGTAATAGATTTAACGCTGGAGGGTCACACAGTCTTCACAGTGTCACGGCAACGACCCTCCACCTCTTGCTCTTTAGGTTAAGGAGATGTGTGTGTGTGTGTGTGTGTGTGTGTGTGTGTGTGTGTGTGTGTGTGTGTGTGTATATATGTTTGCAATTTAGGAAGTTTTCTGACAGAAACGTTGTAATTGCTCAGGGTCAAAGGGATTAGCATCCTCTTACACACACACACACACACACACACACACACACACACACACACACACACACACACACACACACACAGGTTTCTATCTTTGTTGAAATGTCTTTCATCCTCCATGGTGTGTAGAACACGATAAGCAGCAAGAAAAATATGCACACCCCTAAGTGTTTGTATGTGGTGAACATGTGGGAAGGTATGTGTGTGTGTGTGTGTGTGTGTGTGTGTGTGTGTGTGTGTTGGAATGGGCTGTTTTGCGTTCTCCGAGCTTGTGAATGCCCTGATTCATTGGTACTTTGCGGAGTGGCCGAAGTCAAATATTTGCTTCGTGCATAATTAATATTTATGATGAAGCAGGTAAATATTGGTTGTTGGATTGAGTGACATGGAGAGGTCAAGTGTACTTTGGGTTTATACACACACACACACACACACACACACACACACACACACACAGAGTTTACAGAGTGTCTAACAGTTTATATGAAGACATTTATTTGACACCGAGCCACAATTTTAGTAACAAAGCGATCATGTGACAATTTTCTATGCAAATTCAATGCAAATTAGGAACGACGCTATAAAATGATAAATCCGAACCCGCAGCGCATGTGGACTTCCCGTCTCGTCTCACAACCTGCGTTCATACTTGCGGTTAGGTTCCACTTACTATTTAACATGCAAATATGGAACTGAAACTAGTTTAATCCTGTCATATTTGATTAAATGTGTATTATATAGAAAAATAACGCTGGGAAGGAAGTAGCAGAGATGGTAGCTGCCTCGTGTGTAGCTAGTACAGTTAACTAGCCTTGCTATGCTAATCTGCCAACAAAGCTAATACAAAGCTTAGCATGTAACATGTGAGCTAAACAAACAATTTTGACACTATTTCGTTTTAATTTGTGTTTAATGAACTCAACTAGCTTTGTTGCTGTAGTAGCTATATTGTATGCACTGTAGCTACTACAATTTGGACAGGCCACGCCCACAACAAGTGACAAACTATAAGTGACACTAGAGTGAACGTAGGTTAAAGGTAGAAACATCATGCCTTTTATATATATATATATATATATATATATGTGTGTGTGTGTGTGTGTGTGTGTGTGTGTGTGTGTGTGTGTGTCAGTGTGTGTGTGTGTGTGTGGGTTACATTCCAGATACATTTTGGAAAACAAGTCTTTCAAAACCATTTGACTGTCTCTGTTTCCGTCTCTCTCTCACCTCTCTTCTATTCTATCTTCACCTCCTCCGTCCTGATAAGAAGTTGTAAGAGTTTGAAGAATGTGCACACACACACACACACACACACACACACACACACACACACACTATAAGAATGCAGACTTTTCTTTGTGTGTGTTCTGTCATACAGCACACCTTCTTTTTCTCCTTTAGATGGGAATGAAGGATGAAAAGAAGTGAGAAAGAGAGACAGTATTTGGGGATGATTGCTTAAAGGTGGCACATGGGCTTATGGAGGTCTAGTCATGGAGAAAGCAGGTGTGTTTAGCCTCTTGTAAAGACCAGAACGGACTATGTGTCCTCACAATCACCCGGTCCTCACAAGACAAATTGTGTTTTCACATAAAAATAAATGTGGATCTTATTTACTTTTTTTTTTAAGTTCTGATATTTCCTTTTGGTTACTGATGTTAGGGTTGGGGTTAGGTTTAGGGGTTAAGGGTTTTGGTTAGGGGTTAGGTTTAGGGTTAAGTTTAGGGGTTATGGGTTGGGTTTATAAGTTAACAGTTAGGTTTAGGGGTTGGGGTTAGGTGTAGGGGTTAAGGGTTGGGTATAGGGGTTAAGGGTTAGTTTTAGGGGTTGGGGTTAGGTGTAGGGGTTAAGGGTTGGGTATAGGGGTTAAGGGTTAGTTTTAGGTGTTAAGGGTTGGGTATAGAGGTTAAGGGTTAGTTTTAGGGGTTAAGGGTTAGGTATAGAGGTTAAGGGTTGGGTATAGAGGTTAAGGGTTAGGTTTAGGGGTTAAGGGTTAGT
>NC_030432.2:4028394-4035894 GCF_001660625.3 Ictalurus punctatus
AAGATGATATCAGTGGATGTTTAAGAAGCAATTTGCTCTCACACCAGGGTCCAACAACATGGTCTAATCACCACCCCACCCCCTCTCTCTCTCTCTCTCTCTCTCTCTCTCATACACACACACACAGCGTTAGTGAGATGTAAAAGCAGACACTGTGGGTAGAGATGACTTGTTGAAGTTTCCAGCGTGTCCCGTGGCGTTTTTGGAGACGCGCTCCCCTCCTTTTCCTCTCTGGTTCGCCTAATTTATGCTTTCAAAACGTTACCTTTGACACCGGCGTGGGGTTTTATCGCACCCCGCGGCCCTACACACAGTGTGGCCTGTGTGCGCGAGTTATCCGCAAGGGAAGTGTACCGTTATCGCTGGCTGTAACGTCGCCCGCCCTGCACTGGTACATTCCTCAGCCCTGCTGCTTGTCGGGCTTTCGGTAACCTTTAACGGCGTACTATTCGAACCGTTGTCGATTCAAACGGCCATGTAAAAGCGCTTCGTTTACCAGCGCTTCAGTGGCGTTCTGTGTGTGAATGTTTTCACAGGTCCCACTTACGAACGTTTCATTCACGCTGATTTGCCTGGTACTGGTGTTTGTATGTTAATAAATGCTGATTGGACATGAATCTGTCTACAGAGTTCATTCAGAGCACAGCTGATTTATATTTAGCCACGCCCACAAAGCGCCATAAAAGGCAAAGAGAGCTGAAAAATGGCAGCAAAAACGGTGAAAAATCTTCCAGTAATACAGCTCAGCCACCGCAGCGAGTCCTTTTATACACCGCCATTTCTTTTGCCCTAATAATAAATAATAGCCAGTCTTTTCAATAAGTCTTTAATATGAAACGGAGTTATTTTAATAAGAACCTTCATATCAAATTAAATTAGTGATTTAAAAAAAATCAATCAATCAAAGTAACAACATCGCCGGTGGTGCAATTTGAAGCCGCTTCACATGTTAGTGATTCTCCTTATTGTCAAAATCCGGAGCTCTAGCAGGAAGCGAACATTTTACTGACCTAACCGGGGAGTCGAATGAATGCTATACCGTATATTTTGTGTAAACGTGAAGGGTTCTACGAAGATGTTTGTTCGTATCCTGTTAGATCAATCAGGACTAATACTGATCGGTCGAATAAGAAACCGGAACTGGTTTTGGACCAGCATTCATACACTCACACACTAGTTATTATTATACGTGGAATTATTGGTACTGGTTCTACAAGTCTGTTACTGGTACTACAGACCTACTGGCCCAATTTCATTCCATTTTCAGTTTTTTAACTGCATTTGTATGGCATTTTTAACAATAGATATCGTCCCAAAGCAGCTATACGGAAATCCAGGTGCGGATTTCGACTCCTAATGAGCGAGCCAGACGATGCGTCTGCGAGGATCCTTGAGAAGAACCGATCTTCTTCAGGGTGATTATAGAGTGTGATTACTTTTCTACGAGTGTAATTCTATACTGTGAAGTCGAAGAATGTCGAGTGTGTGTGTACAGGATGTTCAGTACGAGCAGACTGCGAAGAAGAGTCCTGGCATGAGCACAGGGCGGTCTTTATGATTAACGGTGTAAAAATAATTGAACTCAGGATGTGATTGAAGGTTCGGACCTTCAAGAATATTTCGTATATTTTAATATAGTGATGTACGATGTGTGACGCAGACCCGGGACAGACTTTTTAAGCCGGGGTGAAGACTTTCTAGCACCTATGTTTTTGTAAGCACCCCCTCACCCCGTCACCACCACCACCTCCGCCACCCCTTCAGGAGTCTTGTCTCGGGTTGAATGGCTCATTGTGCCGGAGGGCTGCTGCGCCATCTTTTCATTCAGAGTGCACGAGTCACATCGCAGTGCTCCTGCTGTCAAAGCAATTAACGTCACAGTGGACGGCACGCACAATCTCTCTCTTTCACTCTTTTACCGCATTTTTTAAAAAAACACACACACACATAACACAACACCTATAAAGTGACTCTGTGTGTGTTTCGCAAAAACATTCGGTATAATGTATTTGGATCGACTATACAGAGTAACATGATGTACAGTTAGAAATAGTCCAAAATAAGAGTCACGCTCACAAACCTAAATATTGAAATGAATTCTTATTAAATTTGTAAGGTATGACGTCATCTTGGTGTTGTACTGTACTACAAATTCAGCATGCTGGTTTAAATATAGGCCTGTAAGAAAAGACTGGATTGTGTCCTCGCTAATTCATCATTAACTCCAAAAAACAACAATTCTCGTTTATTTAATTAAATCTGGAGATTTTATTCGTTCACAAAACACCGGCGAATGTTCGGTACCTCCATCCGTTCCTCTTCCGTTCTCCATTACTCTAAAATGGGACGGAAAGGTCACGGAAAAGATCGTGTATCTCACAAGATGATTGCAGTTCATACCAAAATCCTTTATTTTTATTTATTTTTTTACTTTTAAGTTTTGTTTTTTTTTTAAATGTATGTTTCTTTAACTTTGTTAGCATACGCTGATTTGCAGGTTTGTTGTCCATTTTTCTTTGAAATTTTATTACTTTATTAACTTTATTATTATTAATGATGGGAATATTTTGTTACCGTTGTTGTTGTTGTTGTTGTTGTTGTTGTTCTGTGGAGGTTTTTTAGTCATTTGTAGCCTAGTCATTTTTTTTTTTTTTTCCATTTAGAACTTTATTAGTTTGTATAACTTATCACAAAGCGGTGTATATAGACTTCTTTTTTTTTCAATTAAAAATAACTTTTTAAGGAAGTTTATATAAGTCACTTTGTTAGCACGAGCCAGTGTTTAGGATATTTTTGCCCGGTTGTTTTTCTTAGTCATTTTAGCATTTTTTTTTTCTTCTTTGGAACTTTATTAGTTTATATAACTTAGCCTGAGCCGGTTTGTGGTATATTTCGTTTGGGGCGAGAGGATAAACGCTGTTGATGGCGGGGGCGCGCAGTGAAGGAGCGGGAGCGCGCATAAAGCTGTAATTTACTGCGTGGGGGGCAGCAGAGGGGAAAGCAGGGCCTCTCTCTCTTTCTCTCTCTCTCTCTCTCTCGCTACAGATTAACACGCACTCTACAGGCACACTTCCACAGTTTAGAGGAGGAGAGAAAAAAAAAAGTTATTTACCTTTTTCAACTTTCATTTCCTCTCTTCTAGTTTAATAGTAATAGACGTGCCAGAGCAGAACTTTAGCCTACTTATTAGTCTTGTTATTTTATTTATTTTTATTTTTATTTTACGGCCACACACACAAACACACACACGTGCAAGACCTCAAGACATGTACACTTGTAGCCTACAGAGCAGGAGTTATAGTAATGGCAGTAAATATGTGTAATGGTGCAGTGGTGTTTTATTTTGCACTTAAACGCATCTCATGCACTTAAATGAAGCGTGACTTGATTCAAGGCGCGCGTGCAGCAAACTGCGGATTGCTTCCTTCTCCATACGTAAACGCACGCGTGCATGAAATAAGAACCGGGAGGACAGCGTGAATGGTCCAGTCTTGTGAGCAGTACCGAGAAGTGAGCTGGAAGCCTCGGGTCCTGAGCAGGTCTGAAGTTGTTGGAGCTCCTTTAATGCATGCAGCTTTTTCGGGTCGCGCCTACGGGTGGTGTCTCCAGCTAGAGGTCAGGTAGATTCGGGGGCTTGGGAGCGGGTTTTATCTCTCTCTCTCTCTCTCTCTCTCTCTTATAGACCTTCTGAAATTCCCAACTCCCCTTTCCCTTGTTAGGATATGCTGGAATGCGCCTCGAACACAGTGTTTCCATTAAACGCAGCTCAGGGGAGTCGAGGAGAAAGAAAGAGAGAGAGAGAGAGAGAGAGAGAGAGAGAGAGAGAGAGAGAGAGGCCACAAGCTCCAAATAAACCAAAAGGGACGAAGACTTCTGTGTGCACGAGCGAAACATTTACAACGTGTCACGTGCGAGTCGTATAGCGTGATGTGCACCGCATGCACCGCGCGCTCACACCGGCAGTCCTATTTTGCAATACAACGGTTTAACGCAGTAAATAAAGCACTCGGTAACAAGTTGTACAAACAAAACGCTCTCTGTTATTATTATTATTGCGCGCGCAGGTTTAATGAATTCCTAATAAACTCGGGGTGAGTTCAGTACTTTTGTTATTTAGAAGCGAGCTGTTTTTCTATGAGCAAAAATAAATAAATAAATAAATAAATAAATAAATAAATAAATAAATAAACTAACAGCTCTCGTGGTCGGTGAAGTAAATTTGACGGCTTTAATGTGTGCGCAGGAATTGCGCATTGGCGGAAAGTAATAAGCCCGTGCGTCTGACTGACTGGTGCGCGTTCCCGACGCAGGGAAATAATAAAGTCTCTCAGCTCGAGTATAAACATCCACGAATTTAACAAATTAAGCCTCCCAGCCTGGTAGGGGATCTCCGGGGATTTCTGCGCGCGGTGTTAAACAACATGTCAAACGGACAACTTTCTCTAAAGAAATGTGCTTCTTTATTCGGCTCACAACGCCATCTACAGACAAACACGCGTGTCTTACCCCCATGTGTTACCCCCAGCTCGTGCAGAAAAGACATCAGGGGCATCCGAGGCATCGAGATATCTGTGTATTGGCTACCTCTTCCTCCTTTTCATACAAAGAAATACGTATGATAATAATGATAATAATAATAATAATTATTATTATTATTATTATAAAATAATAATAATAATAATAATAATAATAATAATAATGCAGTTCATCAGGGTGAGCCAGTCACTTTCCCAGGTTCCTCCTCGTATTTAATACACAATGGATCATAAAACACAATCCCTCACCCTGACAGGGAGAAAATAGAAGCGCTCGTGGCTCGAGCCCTGGCGATTTATGGCTAAATGAAAAAGACTTCCAGTAATGGACGCGTCCAGGAGTGGCAGGAAGTCGATGCGCGGCGGACCGGAAGCGCTGTGGAGTTCTCACAAGGAGCGCCGGTGCATGGGAATCTCTCGCGTTCGTTCGGGTTTTTTTTTTTTTTTTTTTTTTTTTTTTTTTTTAATCCCCCCCTGTCCTTCCTCCGTTCCTGCCCTGAGATTTCACAAACAATGGACATTATCTGGACGCCGAGTTCAATGCCACAGATAACGGCTAGACACTGTGATTAATCTCCATCAGCGCGTGATACACCGGCACCAAAGAAGTGCTGAGCGCGTAGACTATTTTACTCTCAACATCCCTGGAATGTCTCTTAGATCTTCCCGATCGTCACTTTACACTGCTGAGTATAACGTGTGTGTCCCCTTTATTTTGTCAGCCCCACACTCTCTACAGTAAAAGGTACTTTCACCTTAAAGCGAGGATGCAGCGGGTAAAAAGAATTGCGCATTAATTCCCAGCGTAAAGGTTGTTGTAAAGGCAACCTTCGCACCTTCACACGGAAAAGATACTCATACATGATAAAGAAAAAAAAGCCTACAAAAGATGTTGATGTTACCATCGCAGGGTCAAGGATAGTACCTTTTATTGGTACCTTTATTTCTAACAGTGTAAGAATTTCCTGCAAAAATGTAAACAGTTTACACCAGTTCCTGGAACTTTCTCTCTCTCTCTCTCTCTCTCTCTCTCTCTCTCTCTCTCTCTCTCTCTCTCTCGCTTCTTGTTGCTATTGTGTGTACCAGGCCTTCTCCTTGTAGAGCTCGCGGCAGGTGTAGCTTCTGTTTTCAATATCAAACTGCTTCATATCTCTTTGGCTCTGAATGAACCATCACGCGACACGGGTTGAACATTAATAATGACAAAAAACATTCACGCAGTCAAGCTGAAGTTGAAGTGAAGTGCAAGCAATGATGGTTCTGGAGAGAGTTGGACCCTGTAGTACTCTGGCGGAATGGTGCCCTATGGCACGCGCACTGATGCTAATATAGACTTGTGTTGATTAGATATACTGTACGCGTTAACATTTGGTGTAGAAAGTTATGGTTTCGGACGCGGGGGTGAAGGCTGAGGGTCCGACCTGGCTGTGACCCGCCTTGCGCCTCCGAACTTCCGAACTGCGGCTCTGCGCGTGAGACAGTCCTCCCTCCTTCACCCCGCTGTGTCCCTCCCTCCCTCCCTCCCTCCGCCTCAGTGCTCTTCATCCACCCTCCCTCCTTCGCTCCCTTTCCCTCCCTCCCTCCCTCCCTCCTTCCCTCTCCCCCCGGACCGGACAGCGCGCGGCAGGACGAGACGAGACAGGAGCGAGGATGCGCTTTTAACGAGACACCGCAAGCATCACGTGCAGAAGCGGACAGGACAAACCCGAGGGCACAACAAAAACATAAAGGAGGGGAGGAAAAAAAAGTTTGCATTCTTCGTGCGCCGGAGCTGAAGTTCATTTTTTTTGTTGTTGTTGTTGGTGGTGTTTAAAAAAAAAAAAAAGAAAGAAAAGAAAAAAAAGGGAAAAAAAAATCAGAAACCGAAAAAAAACCCGGAACATTTCCTGGACGCACGTGGACGCATGGGACAACAACACAAACCGGGACCCTTCCCGTTATCCTCCTCATCTCTGATTTTCTGAAAGCGTGCTCTCCTTTTTTTTTGCGTGGGTGTGTGTGCGCGCGCGCGTGTTTTTGTGTGCAGCAGAGCTCACGGTAAGCGTTTTGTGTTTTATGCTCGAGCTCGAGCGCGTGTATCGACTCAAATAATACTCGCTCCGTCCTTCACCTTTGAACTCTCCGAGTTTCATTCCGACCCTCCGAAGCGAACGCAAACGACTCGATGTCGAGTTGCGTCCCACTTGTCGCGCGCGTCGCAAATCTTCCCGGTGCAGCGCTGAATTATTTTATTTCTGTTCCGCTCGGAGCGCGTGCACTGAAGCTTTCTCGCGCTAACTCGATCGGCGTTCCCTAAAACACACTTGTCATGCATGCGTAAAGTTTAAAGTAAAGCAACTTGATAACAAACAATCAGTACGAGACTCTGATGAAAATACGAAGGCAAATGTTTTGCAAAAAAAATAATAATAATAATAAAAAAATTGTATTAAAAATATTTTTTACACGGATTATTTTATTTACTAGCTACAAAAAAAAAATCGCATCGGATTTCAATCTTCTCAGCCTTTGCACAGAGATATGGCTTTAAATCAATCACAAATATAGAGTCTTCTATTTCAGATCATTTATTAAAGCTGTGTTTAGATGTGTGTTTATATTTTGTGATAAACCCGGGTTTGGGTGTGAATGTGATTGTTAGAGTCGCGAGCTCACAGTGCGCTTCATTTAGTTTTAGAGAAAGAGCAGCAGCGCAAATGCACAGGGAGAGACTGCAATAATAATAATAATAATAATAAAAATAATAATAATAATAATAATAATAATAGAATAAATTAGTAAATAGTCTGCTGCAATATATGGACCTGAAAAACAAACAATTTAACACATCTCGATTTGAAAAAAGTAAACAACAACATAATATGTAAAAGCCGATTTGATACATTTGTGTCTCATAGAGACTATCTAAAGAAATACATTGAGTTTGTTTGTGAAACAATTTTTTTTTTTTTCCGGAAACGTGTGG
>NC_030432.2:4038394-4040894 GCF_001660625.3 Ictalurus punctatus
GGACGGAAACTCGACTGGTTCAGGTTCAAATGGAGGTTCGTTCCTCTGAACTTCGACACTTTTTGTGATTTCAGTCCATTTAAAAACGGGTCACGCCGATGACACGGAATGACAACGATGTCATGGTCCGATAAGACGAGAGAAGAATCTGTCGCGACGTTCCGAGAGCGTTACGACTTCTTGCGGTTTCCGTATTTCCCCTCGTCGGTTCCTCGTGTCAGACAGAGCGTTAGACGGAATGAGACAGAAGACGGATAACCACCTCTTCAGGTCGTTTAGCTCGAATCGGGGCGATGATGTTTTGTCATAACACACGGCCACAGCGAGTCCGTGCGGCTTCCGGACACCCTCATGTTTGAAGAAGCGAGGGGAAGAGAGAAAGGAGCGAGACAGGAAAGGAGAGATAGAGTAAGAACACTCGTGCTATTCAGTAGCAGCTTGCAGACCGATAGAACGCATAAAAGATTTCCAGAAATGCCTCTCTTAGGGGATCGTATCTCTTGGGGAATCTTTCCCGAAAGTGGCGCGGCACAAAGATCATTAAGAGACGGTCGAACGAGCACGGCTTTGAAGCTTTTTGAGAAACTCGAACCTCCAGCTCTGATTAATCCTCTTTGTTTATGGACAAAGGAGTTATTCTTTAACCTGGTGCGTTTTTTTGTTCATGTAGGTTTGTTCATCTTATTGGAGTAAAAAATGTTGCCAGATCTT
Organism: Ictalurus punctatus; assembly: GCF_001660625.3. NCBI lineage: Eukaryota > Metazoa > Chordata > Actinopteri > Siluriformes > Ictaluridae > Ictalurus > Ictalurus punctatus. Next base: position 4,039,106 of record NC_030432.2, read on the forward strand.
ACAGAATCATACACAACCATATACACTTTTTCCCTCTAGTATAACGTAAGGAATAAAATACTTGGAAACGTGCAGTTATAGGACAATATTCAGTGACGGCGTGATGTGATACGAAGACGCGTTAATGTTACCACGGAAGCGATGACGCAATTCCGTCCGAGTTCTGACTTCCGAGTTACCGGATAAGTTCTGACACGGGAGACTCATTCCGTAAACGTAATTAAAATGAATTAAACGAATGAAATAAACGTCTCCTTACTGAAAACTTCAACACGTCAACGATTTCAAGTTTTTCTCGGTTAAATAATAACACATTTTTTAGTTCTTTATTATTATTATTATTATTATTATTATTATTATTATTATTATTATTACGCTTATGATGTCACAAGTGCCTTTGTAAGTCGTTACTATTGAAATGATAACGAAGGAGCGCGTTAACATAAACCTGTCGTCTAAATCACGGGACGCGCCGTTTCCCGAGCCGCTGTTGTAGAAAACGAATGAACATTTTCTGACGAATCAGAGTTGAGAATTCATACAGTATAATTTCATATGTGTGTATCATTTTTTTTTTTTTTTAGCATTAGTTTAATGGATTTTTGTTTTTGTTGTTTTATTATTCGGTTTTGGGTTGGGGGTTTTTTTGTGTGCTGACTGTGGACGTGCTTCTCAGGTTGTCATCGTGGTTAATGAGTGTGTGTGCGCGCCTCCAGAAAATTAATTAGCTGGAGTTAATCAGATCCACGTGCTGAAAAGCTGCTGATCTTCGCGTCTGATTAATTAATAAGAGCATTTTGGTGCAACTCTGAAATCAAAGATAAGGCTTTAAAAGGTTGCTGGAGCTTATCAGGGTGTGTGTGTGTGTGTGTGTGTGTGTGTGTGTGTGTGTGTGTGTGTGAGTGTAAGAGAGAGAGTCATGGGTGTAGGCCAACAAGAGTGAAGTGTTGTTCGTTTGTGCCGTGCTGAATGAAGAGCTAATGGTTGTGTTTATCAGAACATTGGCAGAGTAACATCCGCTTCACATACACACTTACACAATGGAGCAGAGCTTTGTGTGTGTGTGTGTGTGTGTGTGTGTTTCAGCAGGAAAGGGTGAGTGTGGTCTTACCTGCCTAAAAAATGACCTCTCATTAAGGAAAGAATGCAAGAGAGGGAGAAGGGGAGTGTTACACACTCTATGGTTGCTTGCTCCTCAATGTCAAGGTTGTGTGTGTGTGTGTGTGTGTGTGTGCCAGGGTGTCGGTCTGTATATAATAGTGTGTGTTTGTGTATTTACTCCCGTAATCGTTCAGGAGCAATAAGGTGATGGTAATAAACACTGAAATGAACTTTGTCACTCTGAGATTTATAAAGGTCACGGACTCCGAGGCATTTCTGCTTATCTGTGTGTTATTCTAAGGCACTGCAATGATGAGTTTAGAGCTTTGTCTTATCAGTGCGTGTAATACTACAAACACACACACACACAAACACACAGACAAAAACACACACACACACACACACACACACACACACACACACACACACACACAGTGTTAATAAACATTGTTAGAACACTAGAAGAAATTGTCATAAGTAGCAGTGTAATGCCAAGTGTATGATTTTCTATGTATTTGTATGGGAGAACACAGAGGTGACATAGAGAAGACACAGAGGTGAAACAGAGAGAGCACAGAGTGAATACAGAGAGAACAGAAAGAGAACAGAAAGAGAACACAGAGAGAACAGAGAGAGGACAAAGAGAACAGAAAGAGAACAGAAGGAGAACACAGAGAGAACAGAAAGA
>NC_030432.2:4050894-4055894 GCF_001660625.3 Ictalurus punctatus
TCCATCAAAGTGAGGACCGAGTAAATTAACCTGCAAAGCGAGGACCACCATTTCTGCTTCAATTTCAGATAAATGTATGCTATATTTCAACACTAGGTGTGTCCACGACACCATTTATCACCTCAGATTCTTAAAAAAAGCAAAGGGAAAGAGTAAGCATTTTACCAGCAGAGTGAGGACATTTTCAAGGGGGCGCTATTGTGTTCATTTCTCTCTGGATTATTTTAACTACCTTTTTTTTTTTTTTGCACATATTCTTTGCTATTTTATATTTTAGTGTGGACAAATAATGCAAGTCACAGTTTGAGGTTCATATACATTCTCCCTAAACATTTATGACCATCAATCAGACTACTGTACTAAAGTACATGTGCAATTATTGATCTAATTAAATGAACCGAACTTTAGCAATATACCCCAATATCTAGCAACTTCCAACAAAGCTGTACAAGATGTCATCTCTAGTGGCCAGGTCTACATTTATTTTTGTTTGAGAACCGAGACACCTTGGACTTCAAACAATTGTCTTATGTGCTTTTCAGATCAAGAACAATTAAATGCTGAGAACTAATACAATTGTCAGATTAATAGGCCTAACTGATGAAAAAGAGAAAGAAAAGAAACACTTGAAAAACCTTTACAGAGCAGTTTAATGCTGATAGATCATTATTCACTTTATAAACCAAATCCTAAATAAAAACACTGAGAACCAGACAGAAGGAGAGAGACAGAGAGGGGCAGACAGAGACAGAGGGGGAGGGAGAGAGAGAGACAGAGGGGGAGAGAGACAGACGACACACACACACACACACACCTTAGTGGTCTTGTCACTAATTTCACTGCTGGATGTTCATCACACGGGAATTTGTGTATAATATTTAGTTCAACTGACAAAACACACACAGCTCATATCCCTCCCTTCTCGACTTCACACCCGCTCATCCTGTGTCTCTGTGTATGTACAAGTTACACATGAGCAGGAAGAAAGTCATGCTCACACATAAGAGGTCTCTCTCACACACACACACACACACACACACGCACTGAGTGTCATCCTCTGCCTTCGCACTAATATTTAGACTTGCTCTTTTGATCCAGGCCTTGAGAAGGCCCTTTTGCTATAAACACAGCTAAGTGCAGAATTTAACTTCACACCTAATACCCCACACACACACTGACTCCCTCACACACACACACACACCTCAACTTCTTCCTCCCTATAAATTTGGGACTATAGTGAGACATGTAATTACGAGTTATGGTGATGGTTTAAGGGCTTAGTTTCTCATGTGAGGTGTTGCGTGTTGAGAGGTACATGAAAGTTATATTGTATTTAACTTGAGTCATTGTGTGTGAGTTGAAGCGCTGGTTATATACAGTACTCGGTGTGAAAAGACAAGTGTTTTGTGATGGAGACAGTTACACACACACACACACACACACACACACACACACACACGAGGAGTGTATAAGCAGAAAAAAGAAACTTTGCTGGATTTGCTACATTCGTGAGGAGCCTTTTGAAGAAGTTCCGATATGTTTGCGTGTTTGAGAAACAGGTCAGTGAGGGCAATCCATGGGAACGGAGCTGCAGGATAGGATTCATTCAATTCGGTTTCCTTCTCACGACCAAAATAGAGCCATTGTGCTGTCTCTTAGTCTCAGCCTGTGTCCCTTTGCCACCGTATGTCATTGTCTCACAATATCACTCTGCTCTGGGTGTGTGAACAAGAGAATATTCTTATCTACTTCTATCTCTCCTGCCATCTTATTCTGTAAGCATAAGTACTGTAGGTGTGTATGTATGGCATTACGTAATTATCTATCCCCCCCTGCCCTTACGCTGTGTGTTTGATTGTCTGCAGGCGAGGTGTGCCACAAGTCCTACACCCAGTTCTCAAACCTGTGTAGGCACAAGCGCATGCATGCTGACTGTCGGACTCAGATCAAGTGCAAAGACTGTGGCCAGATGTTTAGCACCACCTCTTCCCTCAACAAACACCGCCGCTTTTGCGAAGGCAAAAACCATTTTGCTGCTGCCGCAGGAGGGCTTTTTGGCCCTGGCATGGCTCTTCCTGGCACTCCCGGAATGGACAAGTCTGCTCTAGGAATGGGGCCAGGATCCGCTGGTTTGGCAGATTATTTTGGTCCAAATAGGCACCATGGTGGACTAACGTTTCCAGCAGCTCCTGCAGCATTCCCCTTCAGTTTTCCAGGACTCTTCCCATCTGGACTGTACCACCGACCACCCCTCATCCCTGCCACAACTCCCATAAAAAGCCCACCAGCCTTGGAATTCCAGAAGAGTCCACCATTATCCTCACCTTTGCCTGGGATGCAAGAGTCCCAGGACCTCCTGATGAGCCTCCGAAAGCACTCGATCAACGGGGAAGGAACAGAAAATGGGCCAGAGCATCTGATAGAAGGCTCCGCCACTAAGGCAAGACAGGGCATTAAGACAAGTGACAATTCAGAGAGCAGTGACTTGGATGACGTTAGCACTCCAAGTGGAAGTGAGCTAGAGAGTACTTCCGGGTCAGAACTGGACAGCGATGCTGAGAGTGACCGGGATCGAGAAAGGAATCGGGAAAATGGGAAAGGACCAAAGAGGAGATCCAGTAGTCCTACCATGGGGCAAAGCCCCGCCCACGGCAGCTCCAGCAATGGCAGTGTTGGCAACATAAACGGAACTGATGTGCCTCCACAACGACTTTTTTCTCCCGTTTCGGATGAGCGCACCGCTGTTTCTGGAGCTGTCAATGATTCCATCAAGGCCATTGCGTCCATTGCAGAGAAATACTTTGGCTCCACAGGACTGGCAGGTCTGCACAATAAAAAAGGGGACCCACTGGGATACCCTGCCATGTTTCCCCTCCCCTTCTTCCCTGCTTTCTCTCCACCAGTCTACCCCTTCCATGAGAGGGAGCATCTTCGACCTCGAGACCACAAAGCAGAGCCAGAGAGCCCATCGCAAGAAAGCAAGAAGCCACAAGGCAGCACTGCTGAATCTCCCTTCGACCTCACCACAAAGCGCAAAGAGGAGTGCCTAGCGCAGACCTTTGCCACCTCGAAGCTGGAGGTACCCCGTATACTCTCTGCCAATCAGGACCAACCACTGGACCTGAGTTTGGGTGGGCGGGGCCGGAGCACACGCCTTAGATCAGGGGAGTCACAGAAGAACCACATGATTGGTGAAGACAGAAATGAGACAGAGCCTCCAAAAGCAGACTCCACCATCCAGCATGCAAGACCCACCCCATTCTTTATGGACCCCATTTACAGGTACTGTCAATCACAAGCCCATTACCACTGTATAGCTATGTAACATAGTTAATATTGTTAAAACAGAGTTACAGAATAGTTCAATTGTATGATGTTTTCATGCCTGAAGCCATGTTCTTCGTGTAAGAACTGACGGAAGTTGAACTTTTAGCAGGGTTGAGAAGAGAAAAGCGACGGATCCGTTCGAGGCGCTGAAAGAAAAGTATATGCGTCCCACACCAGGCTTCCTCTTCCACCCACAGGTACCGTTCCTGAAATGTTCTCTACGTGGTCTCCAAAAATGTTTTATTTACCCAGCCTTCCTAGTGTTTGGCAACACCTTCCCTAAAACATCTGGTATACTTTGTTTTTTTACGCGTACGCAAAGCCTTGCAGAGTATACTCGATGTGACATGTGCGTGTACACAGGCGGTCGACGCATACGCATTACGACAACTTCCACTACCCCTCCTGGCTTGCAAGAGTCAGTACAGAGCAGTGAAGCAGGTCTTTTGGTGTGAAGGACGACAACAAAGAGGAATTACAACACTTAGCACCCATACAGAAATCCTTATACTCTTTAAGGCTAGAATTATACAAATGCGGGTACTTTCTAACCTTCAACCGCTTCCGTCTCTTCAGTTTATTCCGTTTTTTTCTTCAACTACCTTGAGAATCAACAGGGACAGTGTTGCCACCTTGTGGAAGAACTAAATACTGCAAAAGAAGTCGGGCGGCACGCTTACTCTGCTGATGACGAAATTTGCGTCACGTGTCCTGTACGCTGTTCCCAGCATACGCGTAAAAAGTGAAGCATACTTTGGGCTTTAGTTTATGGTTGTTCAACACTACATCGCACTCTTTGGCTCATACAGGGCTTCTACTTGAACCCAAAAACTCGACATGTCATTGGGTTCTGCATGGAATCGTTAAAGATTTCCCTAAAGCACTGGTCACCAAACCTGTTCCTGGAGATCTACCTTCCTGAAGACTTTAGCTCCAACCATAATGGTACCGTCTAATCGTTGGAAGCCTTGAGAGGTTCTTGATCAACCAAAACAGGTGTGTTAGATTTAGATTTAGATTTAGATGAAACCTGCAGGAAGGAAGATGTCTCCGGGAAGAGGTTCGGTGACCGTTGCCAGTTTACTATTATTAAAGTGCATGATGATGTCAAATGATACACTTTGGACAGTGTTTTAGTGTTAGCTCTTTTAGTGTTACTGTTCTCCGCATGCTCCATCCTGCGTGTCTTGAACGATACGGTGAAGATTTACTAGGCAGAGAGATGGTGTGTGGTGAGACGTCCTTCACCCTGTGTGTGTTTTCCGCTAAGATGTTACAGTATAATTCCATGTTAAAACAACCACATATTGCCCTCACGCCGGGACCGTGCGTGCGTGTGTGTGCTTGTGTCTGTCTGTATTCACTATCATAGGTCTAGAGTTACATATTATTTTAACAGTGCTCTCCCTCACTCTCTGACTTACACGCACACACACACACACACACACACACACAGTCCTCAGCTATAGTGTTTTATAGGCTGCTCCAGATTCTATTTTACAGGCAGTTTGACTAGGCAGATTTATACTGCATGTCTGCTCAGTGTCTGTGCTCGATAGCATCCACATGCGCGCCACACACAGCCTAACGAGGCGTCCTATCACCATCCGCTTTACTGTTTCACACACTCCGCCCTCATCCGTCATCAGCAGCAGGAGGACTACTAACAGTAC